>NC_047674.1:40087850-40153352 GCF_011762505.2 Arvicanthis niloticus | reverse complement strand
CTTATTTATCTTAAAAGGAGTCATGGGAAAGCAGTAGCTGAGTTACATATTAGCATGCAGAAAGTGATTGGGGCATGATCTAGAAATAACACTTATATTGGGCTGAAGAAAATGTAAATGCAGAGGAAGGGATTTAACTATTATGTAACAATTGCAAAAGAGTCAGCTAGTCCCTTGAGGAGCTCTGAAATTTAAATTATCTTGTGAATTATTACAAATTAATACAAGGACTACGTGTTTTATTAGTTTATTAGTTTATTTTAAAAACATTTTAAATAAATTATAAATAAATATATTTTAAATAAATAATAATTTATTGGATATTTTCTTATTTACATTTCAAATGTTATCCTCTTTCCAGGGTCCCCTCCATGAAAAGCGGCCATAGCACCGCCTCTTCCTGCCTCTATGAGGGTGTTACCCCACCCACCCACCCTCTCCTGCCTCACTGCCCTCAAATGTCCCTACACTGGGTCACTGAGCCTTCACAGGACCAAGGGCATCTCCTCACATTCATGCCTGACACGACCATTCTCTAAATATGCAGCTGGATCCATGGGTCCTTCTATGTGTACTCCCTCATTGGTGTTTAGTCCCTGGGAGCTTTGGGAAAGGTCTGATTAGTTGATATTATTGCTCTTCCTATGGGGTTACAAACCCCTTCAGCTCCTTTAATACTTCTCTAACTCTTTTATTGGGGATCCCATTGGGGACCCCATGCTCAGTCCAATGGTTGGCTGTGAGCATCCCTTCTGTATTTGTCAGTCTCTGGCAAAGGCTCTCAGGAGACAACTATATTAGGCTCCTGTCAGCATGCACTTCTTGGCATCCACAGTAGTGTTTGGGTTTGGTGACTGTATATGGGATGGATCCCCAGATGGGGCAGTCTTTGGATGGCCTTTCCTTCAGTCTGTACTCCACACGTTGTCTAAGTATTTGATCCTGTGAGTATTTTGTTTCCCTTTCTAAGAACGACATAAAAACTCACATTTTGGTCTTTCCTCTTCTTGAACTTTATGTGGTCTGTGAATTGTTTTCTTGGGTATTCCAAGCATTTGAGCTAATATCCACTTATCAGTGAGTGAATAACAGATGTGTTCTTTTGTGAGTGGGTTACCTCACTCAGGAGGATATTTTCCAGCTCCATTCATTTGCCTGTGGATTTCATGAATTCATTGTTTTAATAACTGAGTAGTATTCCATTGTGTGACTGTACCACATTTTCTGTATACATTCCCCTGTTGAATGACAGCTGGCAATAGGACAAAATGGCAACCAACAGATTTGGAAAATATCTTTACCAATTCCTACATCTGATCAAAGGCTATATCCAATATATATTATAAAGAACTCAAGAAGTTAGACTCCCGAGAATCAAATAACCCTATTAAAAATGGGGGACAGAGCTAAAACAAATGATTCTCAACTGAGGAATACTGAATGGCTGAGAAGCATCTAAAGAAATGTTCAGCATCCTTAGTTATTAGTGAAATGCAAATCAAAAAGACTCTGAGATTCCACCTCACACCAGTCAGAATTGCTAAGATCAAAAACTCAGATGACAGATGCTGGCAAGGATGTTAAGAAAGAACACTCCTCCATTGTTAGTGGTATTGCAAGCTGGTACACACTCTGGAAATCAGACTGGCACTTTCATCAGAAAATTGGACACATTATTACCTGAGGATCCAGCTATAACCACTCCTGGGCATATACCCAAAATATTCTCCAACATACAAACAAGGACACATGCTCATAGCAGCCTTATATGTAATAGGCAGAAACTGGATAGAACCCAGATGTGATGACTATCAATGGGATGAATTGTTGACTTTATAAAATATGAGATCACCTAGGAAACAAACACCCGGGCACAATTGCAGTGGATTATTGAGTATATAGTTATGCTGGATTACATTTATTCAGTTATTTGAAATAGAAAGATCCATAATTAGACTGGGCAACACCTGTCTCTAGGCTTGTGTCTAAGACTGCAAAAGAGAGAAAGGTACCTATGCACACTCATTCATCACTGTGTGCCTTATGATAGTGAATGTGATATGGCCAGCTGCTTTGACATTCTGATATCTTGATTTGTCTTTCATAATGAATTGTACCCTTGATGTGTTAGCCAAAATAAAAATATTTTTCTTGCATTGTTTTTATAAGAGTATTTTATCACATCAACATGAAAAAATAAGATATAAAGCAAAAACTAGCATTGTCTATTAGTACATTGATGACATAGAAGGAGCAAAATATTAAATAGGAAGTGAAATATTACTTGAATTTCTGAATAGAGGTTCTGAAGAGTAGTTTTTTATGCAAATATTACAAGTCTAAATTCGAAGCCCATGCATGATAGTCATGAGGAATATATGAAGACATATTTCTTACTTGAAGAAATTAAGAGGTTTACATGGAGAGATTTTTATATCTTATTTTATATATAGGTAGGATCTATTCAGAGAAGTCTCTATTATGTAGAGATATTATTTGACACATGACCCTGAGACAATAAGGACTCTGTGTGAGAATGGTAACACTTTCTATGTGCATAAAGCACAAGAGTTTAATGTGTTTCTTAAGAAGGCAACTGAAAGACCCTAGCAGTGGAGTTCTAAAAGAACAGTGTAAGAGGACAAGGAGAATCAACCATAAAGGAACTCCAGGATCCAAGAGGCACCAAGAACATAAAAGGTCAGAAGAGGCAATGGTTTACTATCCAAAACTATGGTGATCACAACCAAAGAATAGGACAAAAGTCACCTGAAAAATTGTTATTTGCTCAGAGGCTCACCAGAGGTAAGATATAAGGTCTTCCATATTCATAAGGTACCAAAGATATATTCATAGAAAACTGGTGACTGAAACCTATAGCTTATTTTTTTCTTTGCTCCTGCCAGATGCTATTCCAACAATAAAAAAAGGCAGTATTATAGTTTTGTAGTAGAGGATGGGAGTGAAGGAGACAGAGAATGCTCATTACAAGTATGCAGTAGTCTGACTGAAGCTGGGAGCAAAAGTTCCAAGTCAGAAATTTGTACAGATTTGATTGCCATATGGACTGAAGCTTCCTTCCTTCCTTCCTTCCTTCCTTCCTTCCTTTCCTTCCTTCCTTCCTTCCTTCCTTCCTCCCTCCCTCCCTTCCCTCCCTCCTACCCTCCCTCCCTCTCCATCTCTCCCCCTCTTTCTTTCTTTCTTTCTTTCTTTCTTTGCTTTCTTGTCTTTTCTTTCTTTCTTTCTTCTTTCTTTCTTGTTTACACATACGTTGCTTCTTGCTTCTTTGCTTCTTTTTTTCTTTTATTGGATTATTTTCTTATTTACATTTCAAATGCTATCCCCTTACCAGGTCTCCCCACAGGAGCCCCCGATCCCACTCCTGCTACCTCTGCCACTCCACCACTCACCCACTCCACTCCCTCCTGTCCTGCTCTGGCATTCCCTAAACTGGGGCATCAAACCCCCTCAGCCAAGGGCTGCTCCTCTCACTTATGTCTAACAAGTCCATCCTCTGCCACATATGCAGCTGGAGTCATGAGTTCCTCCATGTGTACTCTTTGGCTGGTGGTCCAGACCCAAGAACTCTGAGGAGTTCTGGCCAGTTGATACTTTTGCTCCCCATGGGGCTGCAAACCCCCTTAACCTCCTTCAGTCCTTTCTACTCCAACTCTTCCACTGGGGACCCTGCATTCAGTCCAATGGTTGGCTGTGAGCATCCACCTCTGAATTTGTCAGGCTCTTGCAGAGGCTCTCAAGAGGACAGCCATATTAGGGTCCCATCAGGAAGCTCTTCTTGGCATCCACAATAGCTTCCTGGTTTAGTGACTGTATATGGATGGATCCCCAGTTGGAGCAGTCTTGGAATAGCCTTTCCTTCAGTCTCTGCTCCACACTTGATATTCATATTTCCTCCTGAGAGTATTTTGTTCTCCCTTGTAAGACAGCACTGAAGCATCCACACTCTGATCTTCACTCTTCATGAGATTTATGTGGTCTATGAGTTGTATCTTGGGTATTCAGAGCTTTTGGGTAAATATCCAACTTATCATGTGAGTGCATCCCATGTGTGTTCTTTTGTGACTGGGTTACCTCACTCAAGTTCCATCCATTTGCCTGTGAATTTCATGAATTCATTGTTTTTAATAGCTTGAGTAGTACTCCATTGTGTAAATTTACCAGTTTCTGTATCCATTCCTCTGTTGAGAGACATCTGGGTTCTTTTCAGCTTTCTGCCTATTATAAATAAGGCTGCTATGAATATAGTGGAGCATGCGTTCTTGTTATATGTTGGAGCATCTTCTCGGTATATGCCCAGGAATTGTATAGCTGAGTCTTTAGGTAGTAGTACTATGTCCAATTTTCTGAGGAACCACCAGACTGATTTACAGAGTTGTTGTATCAGCTTGCAATCCCACCAACAATGGAGGAGTGTTCTTCATTCTCCACATCCTCGCCAGCATCTGCTATCACCTGAGTTTTTGATCTTAGTCATTCTAACTGGTGTGAGGTGGAATCTCAGGGTCATTTTGATTTGCATTTCCATGATGATTAAGGATGTTAAACATTTCTTGTTGAAGCTTTGATGTATGTAGGTGAAGCGGATTTATTTATTTCCCAAATCTGAAATATTTCCAGAGAATAGAGGATCATTTACTCAGAGGTAGTAAACCCTACGAGGTAGTAGTAAGAAGAAAAGTATGTTGTTGTTGCAACCCACTCAAATAAACAATACAAAGGAAATGCTACACATTAATAAACAAATAGAATGCTTTCTTCTTTTTAAGAGCAACAGAATTGTCAATGCCATTTCAGGCTAAGGATGAATGTCAGAAAGTTATTGTGAGCTCAAACCTCTTTCAAATACTTAACTAGAACATTTTTCTATTTTTTAAATATACTTGAACATGTATTGACCTCTGAATACAAAACTGTTATAGTCATCCAATCAAATTTTGTTATTCAATAGTACTTTGCTGTCCTAAATGCTATATTTTATGGTCCTTTTAGAGACACTTTTTCAGAGTTTAAGAGGATTTTATTTTTGGCAATGATTTTACATTCTTTAAAAATTTCCATTCTAAAATGACAGGTTTTTTATCATACTAGTCTGTGTTATATATTTTTGAGCCTTTTACCACCTGAATTCCCTCTCTGATATCCCATAATTGGTATCATTCAGTTACTGAGAGGAACAGAATGCACAGAATGGAAATCAGTCTGTACTCTGAAGAACCTGCATCTTTCTCTGCAACATTAGATGTCGTTTTCTACAATATGAGCTAGATTCCAGAATAGAAGCAATCCATATTTTGCACCTAGATGTAAGGCACACATTACTCTCTGAATGTTTCTTCTTATTCCAAACTACCACTTCTGCATTCTACGCCACTGATTTCTTCTCTGTGGACATTCTGAATTAGCAGAAAGAATTAGTGAGGATTGGGAGAACGTCAAAATGCTTTTTATCCTCATTGCGGTAATAAATTTGTTGTATGCAAATGAGCTTAAGAGTCCCTATGCAATCTGCTTTCTGCTTTACCTTGAATATTTCCATGCAGGACTGTATGCTAATGAAGCTGAGAGAGTGAAATAGTGGCATGTGAAATTGTTAATGGACAATCTTTCAAAGAAGACACACCAAGCACTATGCTTCTTGGACAGTTATACCACAATGGGCTGTGATATTAGCACTGCATCCAGTAAGCCTAATTGACTAACTTATAAACTAGTCATATGATAAACTCAGTTACTTGAAGGAAGATTGTGTTAGCTGTGGCATGAAAGCACGGTTTTTTTTTCTTTACTATTCTTGTTGCTTTCCTTTTCTACAACACACAGCACGCACGACAAGAAAATCAATGAATAAAGCAGTTTTTAAAAATGTCGATTAAAAAAAAAGTGATTGGGTCAATTCTTATTATTGCTCTTGATACCATATATCATACTTAGGACTAAAATGAGCGTAGCCTAAGTTATGTAGATCTACCCTACTTCCTCTAAGCTTCAGACATGTACAACATGTTAACTGTACCTCAATTCCCCAGGCAACTGTAACACAATGACAAGTATCAGTGCAACCAGGAATACAAAGAAAATCATAAAGCACAGAAATGATTACATAATAGAGGTACAAGACATGATGCCAGCTGAATCATATGGAAGAGATAAGTACTCAATAGACATGTATATTATTTGACCACAGCTGTAGATTTTGGAAATGCTGTATACTTTGATTTCTCTAAATTATCTTATTCAAGGAGGTATATTTTTCTTTAATAATTATCTAAGCTTAGATTGCTATCTATAATTTTAACTTTATGACATTGTAACGTTAAAAATCTTGCCATAATGCTTTCTTGTATCTGAAAGAAATATTGTCACATTTACCACATATGTCACGCACACACACACACGTGAGGATATTACAATGAAAACTGAAGAAGAATGATGTAAAGGTTAGGAAGTGGACAAGCAGGAGGGGCAAGGAGGTAAGGAATGGTGGATGAGTAAAGTGCAATGATGGACATATGTAAAAACGTAATTATGAAACTGATTTTATTCTGTGCTTTGTAAAATATGTAATGAGAGTAAAGACAAAGGGATACCAGTGTGTCCCAGTGTGCTTTGACCAACACCATTGTTCCCACCAGAGAAATCATTTTCAATTAAGTGACAAGCATATTTCTGCCTCAGGCATACACATATATATACATATATTATACATATATATCATTAATTCTTGAAATTGTAACTTCTTTAAGTGTAATTGTCAATCGGCATTATTAATTTCTAATACTGGGCACTCAATAGAATTGCAACTTATTGACTTGGAAGATGTCCCTGTATCTCCAGAGACAGCATATAAAACTGAGTTATGACATTTACTTTTTCAAATCTTTGGCATAGTATCAGTGAATAAACTTACAATATGTAAGGTTCCTCTGCTTCACATCAAAGTTGAGGAGCAATAGATGAGATGAAAATACTTCAACAATAATGCTGCAATCTGTCTCATCAAATGTTTTTATAATGCCTTGCATAATGATTATTCATGGCTAGAAATTTTTCCAACATAAAACACTGATATAATTATAGAATTTAGATTTTCCTTTAAAGCACCAGTCAAAACTGTATAATTGGTTTACTTCAAGTATCCATACATAATAGAATTGAAAAAAATCTAGATTTGATTAGATTCACTGCTTGATCCAAGGGTGCCTTTTAGTCAATAATACTTCAGTTGCTTATAGATATAGATTGGTACTTATAGATAGCTCCTATTTTTGACATTCACAGTTTTAATCTTCAGTATGTTTTAAGACACTTCCCTAACAGGAAAAAATAATTGGAAAGATTCATGTAAACACTAAAGTATGTCAGTCTTTGCATAGTATTATCATTCTATCTTCAGTAGTATAAAACTAAAAATGATTTTTGTCATGTATTGTGAATAAGTACACATTTACATAAATGAATCCTGAGGGACTGGAGAGATGGCTCACCATTAACAATGAATATTACTATTGAAGATTACTTGAGTATTTTTTTCCTAGAATCCATGTTGGGAAGTTTATAACTGCCTATAACTTCTGCTTCAATCTACTCAATTCCTCTAGCTTTGTCGGCATCTGCCATATATTTGACATTACCCACAGAGATAGACAAAAAAGCAGAAAGACAAATTTACACATACTTAAAAATAATGTTTAAAAATGTTAGAATAAATGTATACTGAGATCAAAGACAGCAGTGACTCCTATAAAATCACATATAGTTTGGAATTTTTCTTCACTTCTCTAGTTTACTTTTACAATTTTTAAAATTCATTTCTGAACTATTCTGTAATGTCAGGGAAGCTACTTTTTGGAGAAATTTTATCCTTTGTAAATATTAATATTAGAGAAAAGATACTTTTTAAAACAAAAATATGGTGGAGAAGGTGAGTCTCTATTGTCAGTGAAACCATGTACTTCAGAAATGAAGCCTAGATATCCCTTAGCTGGGAATTACTGGAAAGCTCTCTCCCTGTGGACTAGCACTTATTATGCCAGAAAGCACCATGTATGCTTATAAAGAAGGAGATAACCAACAATCCTACCCAGATATGTTGACTATGAGCTACATCACTGGGAAGCATAGCATGTTAACCCTAGATGTCCAGTAGCAGAACATATATAAGATATATATATATATATATATATATATATATATACACACACACATGCATATGCCTTGCTTTAACCAAGAACTCTCTAATTTCAATTATAAACCCACACATTCAACAAGAGGTAAACAATGCCCAGGACAGGAATCCTAATTAATTAATTAATTCCAGGGAAGCCATGATGCTGGAAAACTTTCTATGATCACTAGTTTACTAAACCAGCATAACCCCTAACAATAAACAAATCTATAAATATCTGTCTTATATACGCAGATAAGTATATGTGATACACAGATAAGTGTGGTCTCACTTCTCTGCAAGAAAACCTCTCTTAGCAACAAAAGGAGACCACTATGAAATACCAGAGATAATCCAAATTAAGAGTTGTCGAGCCAGTCCTAATGAACACATCTACAAAATGCACTCACAACTAAAGCTCAGGGAATATTTCAAACTGTGGGCAGAAAGGTTTTGTAGAGCCAGAAGATCATGGAATTTGCTGTGAGAGTGTGGCTTCTAGATTGTCAGAATCTACACATATAGTGTTTCAATAACATGAACTGGCCTAAATATGGGCTGAAAAAGGATGCAAATGATGATGAAACATACTGAATAGGACAGAGGAAAGCTCCTGAGGTCTCAACTTCACAAGAAGAACTATAGGTACTATAAAAAAGCTGGAAAAGAGAAAGGTGATCTTCCCAAGGGAAGGTCACACTAATTTGTTGCCCAGAACTGAATGATCAGCCCCGAAAGCATACATAAAAGTAGCATTATATGAACTGAACAGGTTATATTTAGAAATATATAAAAAAGAAATATATATATATATATATATATATATATATATATATATATATATATATATATAAGAATTACTGAAGAAAAAAGCCATGCTTCTGAAAGAAAGTCCAGGGCTATATTGAAGGGTTGAAGAGAAGAAAGGGAATAGAAAAATTAAATCAGTCTAAAAATGATTTTGAAACATTCATTTACAATCACCTGAGTCAAGATATTGCCTTGGAGTGTGAGAAAACTCACACAGTTAGATGTCACACTGATAAGTAACATCCAAAATATAAGAAACTGGAAAAACTAAACTATTATCAGAAATTGATCACAAACATTCCTGTAAATGAACCAAAAATCCTGAATAGTTCTCAAAAGAAATCCAAAAAGCATCAAGAGACAATTCTCAAGAGAAGAAACAAAAAAAATGGACAACTACTAATTGAAAAGTGGTTTGCAATCATGGAAATACCAGTTTAAGTACCTTGAGATTCTATCTCAGTACAATCAAAATGTCTTACATCAAGAGACAGATGGCAACAAAAGCTGGTGAGAATGTGGAGAAGAAAATATGAAACCTTTATTTACTTCTATTACTAGTGTAAATTTCTATAGCTGCTAAGAAAATTGGTGTGGAATGTTCGCCAAAATATAAACACTTATATACGATTATTTTACAATGATACTCTGGGTTACAAACCCGGGGAAGGTCCAAGCCCTACAACAGAGGCATTTTTTGCATATCTATGTTTATTACTTCTCTAGACACCATACCTAAAAATTGGAATGAGTTTAAGGTGTTTACAAGAAGATAAGAAGATAAAGAAACTATAGTATACAAGCACAAATGAAATCAATTTAGCTATAAAGAAGAATGAAAACACAACCTATACTGGATTGAATTAAATGAAACACATATTAACCTAAATAAGATAGATTCAGACAAATAACACGTACTCTCGGTATGTGAACCCTAAATGTTAATGTGAATAACAGTACATATCAATGTGTGGGGTAGAGTGTAGATCTCTGAAATTAGAAAAGGGGTTTGGAATGGTGATAGAATAGAGATAAGATGAATGCAAAAGCAGGAAAGAGCTAGGAGATGGATATAGACCAGAAAGTGAGAGTTAGGAGGATGGACATGGTTTATGGGAGCAGGAGAGTAGCAAAGTATCCACAATGCACGCATGGAGTGCCCATTACCTGTTACTATGTATGCCAACTCAAAAACTAAAACACAGGTGATAAAAACAGACAAAACAAAATCTGAAGCGTTAGCACAGAAAAATTTAGGCTTATTCATTGGTATACATACATTTGCATATGGTTGCAATTCATGCCATTGGATCTGAGCCAGCTACAATGTTGATAAAGATCAACAAAAAATAAAAAAAGTCAGCTAAAACTGTTAAGCATGTGAGAGTGTGCAAATGAAAAGTAAATTCACCAGCAATATTTCATAAGGACCATCACTTAAGGTTCTCCCTGACAGTCACAAAATGCTATGCAGAAGCACTGAGTGGAATATTCTCAAGATAGATATTTATATATTGGTTATATATACCTATGGAAAATATTTCAAAACAAAATATTGATACAGACAGAATAGCTTTAAAAATCTTTTTCATTTTTAAGGGCTTCTCTCTTCCTCTCTCTCCCTCCCCTTCCTTCCATCCCTCTCCCTTCTCTCTCTCTCTGTCTGTCTCTCTCTCTATGTGTGTGCGCACACACACATACAGGTAATTTACATAAAATGCAATAAATAAATAGATTGTCTCCATTTCTAAAATCAAAGGAACCACCTCTGTTAGATCATTCTTCTTCCATCCCAGATTCCTTTGTGTCCAATTGAGCCAATCTTGAAAAAAAATATATCAACTAAGAAAAACCCAGTTTTTGTTGTTCACAGGTATCAGTTTAAATGATCATAAATCCTTTTACTAGCACAGTCACTCCAGAGCTAATCCTTTATACCTTCAGCTTTATAAGAACACATGGAAAATGTATCTAAGTTGGTTTGTAAAAGACACTCCCTCTAGACAATAGTAGCATGAATATCACAGGGAAAACCAACCACTTTGGATTCGACTCAAGAGCTGCTTCACAGGATAAACACATTTCTGGCACCCATGTTGACCACAAAACCATGTCACCTATACAGGAACAGGAACAGATGTTGATTTTAAAAATACTCCTCTGCTTCTGATTATTAATCTACTTCGTACTCTTAAATTTGTTTTTCTGCCAATATTTTTTTCTTGTCTTTTATATACAGCATGTTACCAGGATCCTGCATCACAGGTAGTTCTGAAAAAAACAACGCATGAATTATAAGAAATGTCTGGTTGAAAAGCAAGTTCTCTTTACTTTCATTTTCACCGGAATGTCAGTCATAAGCACTATTAAAGTGTTTTATTGAACTTAATTGAAGACTTCTCTTTTAAATTAGGAATCATCTTGCAGCTAAGAAATATGTAATTGGATACCTCATCATTTGGCTTATCTGATGATTTGAATTATCTGAAATACCCAAATTATTTTCTAGGAAAAGAAGAAGTTAAAAACAACTTTCAAACCTACACATTGGAAATTGTGTTATCTAATTATATTTCTTTATTAATGTGAGTATTCACAATTTGTAGAAATCATCTTGGTGTGCATGCACATTTGCTGGATCCATTATGCTCAGAGAAATAAGCTGTTCCTAAGGAAGTCTATACTTTCAAAGCAAAAACTGTTTTTAAGGTTATGTAAGTGATAGCACAAAATCACAATGACTTCAAGAAAGTCAAATTAGATATAAAAAAATCACAACAACGAAGTGAGCTGTGACTATGAGACAGATCACTAAAAAGTTAAGAACTGAGACAACATTGAAGGTGCTAAATATACTACTCTAAAAGCATAAGATCAACAATTAAAATGAGAACCATGTGAGAATTAGTGAACTATGTATAGTAAGATGAACATACATATCTTGGGCAAATAACTGTGCCTAAAGAAGCCAATCAAAATACAGCAGAAATAATAAGTGCTTATGTAATTGAAACGCAAAGGAATGAAGGATCAAAAAGAGTTGTAGACTAAACTATACAAAATTGTGAATATATGATTGTCACAGTCAGTAAAATTAATATATGTGATATGAAAATGTCGCAATCTAAATGAATGTAAAAAGAGCTAATAATGTCTAATAGATTAACTTTAACAGAAACAAAACAAAAATACCCAAATTAAAACCAAACCAAATTAACAACAACAACAAAACCTTTATAAAACAGTCAGGATGCCTTAGTGGGCAAGACAGCTTGTAACATGGGGACCTGAGTTTGGAAATCAAAATGTGATACTGGCCCCAATGTGCTTTTACTCCAAGTGCTTGGAGGGGGGCAGGGGGTGGTCAAGACACAAGATCATTGAGGCTTTCTGAACAATGGGTGAGCCAAATACCCTGAACTCCTGCTTCAACAACAACCAAAAATTTTTTCTAAACCAAATAATGTGGGAATTTATAGAGAATAGTTTTTGTTCTCTGTCCCATGGACATAAAGTGACAAGGTCCCTACTTATAGTTATACAGCCCCCTCACGTACAAACATACAAAGACACACACACACACAATAAATAAATGTCTTTAAATATAACATATTCCAATTATTACTTGAATGCAATTTTATATAACTGCATAATAATTTTAGACATATATGAGAGCTCTATGTCATAAATTAGTGTCTGAAAATGGTAGTTTTATTCAAATTCACTATGATTAAAAACTGAATAATTTTATAGCTCCAGTATGTCCAGAGGCAAACAGATGTTATTCTTAGGAAATGAAGTTATTCTTTTGGCTTACAGTTTAAAGATAAAATATTTACCCCAAGAAGCCTATAATGGATGTAAAACAATTTTCTTTAAAGGTCAGTTTGCTTACTCTTATTTCTATTCAGTCAGAGCTTACTGAAATTTAGGTTAACTTGCTTTCTAAAGGGACTCTTTTAAAGGGAATAACTGTTATCCCTACCAGGCTATCAAAAAGATTTCTACTTAGAACACCATGCTTCGGAAAATTCTCAAGTATACATTTACACGAACTTTCCCATCTGTATATTTTCTCTACATTTTTAGCATTTCTCTTCCATTTTAATTTTCATCCTAAACTATGTATTTTTTTAAATCAACCAACACAGAAAAAAAAACTCGACAAAATATGAGTTGAGAAAGTTTTGCAGAAATTATATATATTTTTTGTGCTGTTTTTTTTTTTGAGGCATCTGAACGCGAAGGTGCCCATTAAATGTAACTTCGGGCAGGAGTCAGTCAAGGTATCGTCATGCTTGATTGTCTTGAGAAGCTCGCAGGGCAACAGACAGCACTTCAGAGCACACAAAGTCTTTGCTGAAATACATGAGTAACTTCAGTGTGCTGGGGGGAGGCTGGGAGTCGCCTTTCTATACTTCTATCTTTTCTTTCTTTCTTTTTTGTTTTTTGAAAAAAAAAAAAAACCAGAACCATGCTATTACCCTTAGGAGAGAAAAAGTAGATACAGAAAGACTGATTAACTGATAGCCCAAGGAGACTGAGAGGGTACAAGAGACACTGCCCTGCTAAACAAAGAGCAGTTTTCTCTGCTCCCATTCCTTAGGATGCCTCTCAGTCTTCAGATATTCTTGACCTTGATTTTCAAAGTCACTATTACCTCAGAGATTGTGTCAAAGGCATCTTGACTACGAGTGGAATGCAGGTGAATTTTGATGAACATCAAAGAGAAACAAAATAAAAGAGTTAAGAACAAGGCTATTGAATTTTGCTCTCTTCATATGTGTGTGTGTGTATATATATATATATGTAATCAGTATTTCCTTAAACCGACCCAAAAGGATTGTATAAAATTTTGTCTTATGTATTTAACTTCTCTTCAGATGATAAAAGCTTTCTCCTCCTGTCCGTCATTTCTGTTAGTTTACACTGCTAATAGCAGCATTCCTAATATCTGCACAGCTTGTCTAGTGAGCTCAGGAGCTGTAGGCATGATTTCATGTTACTTTGTATCTGAGAAAAGCAAACTAGTGAGCCTGATTTAAAAAAAAAAAAAAAGAAGAAGAAATAAGGAAAAAATATCTGGTGACTGAAGAATTGAAGGATTGTAAAAATGATGAATATTGATATATTAGTCAATATATTACCATTGGTTCATACTATTACAACTGGAAACCATTTATATTATTTAAATGACCACATACCTATTATTGTTTAGATAGATACTTCTCTAGTTTATTTTGTTTACCTTTTGTAGAGTATGAGGGCAGGTCTGATAATATCCATATTAATGAAAGAATGTAAGTTATTTTGCTGTTTAGGAGTATGTTTTACTTCTGTTTTGCCTAAAGTTCGCCTATCACAGCATGATTTACTGTTTTCATATAAAGTTTCTAGAGACTTCTAATTGATATTCAAATCCTGATGGTACAAATTAAAAGTACAAGAAGGTATAAGGACCAGAGGCATTATTAGATCATAAAACTATAATGTTTTCAAATCCCAAGTATTTTGCCATAATTGAAAGGCAGCAAGTGTCATAAAAGATTTTTGCTAACAAAATGAAAGAGGGGGAAGGAAATGAGGGAGGGAGAGGGAGAGGGAGAGGGAGAGGGAGAGGGAGAGGGAGAGGGAGAGGGAGAGGGAGAGGGAGAGGGAGAGGGAGAGGGAGAGGGAGAGGGAGAGGGAGAGGGAGAGGGAGAGGGAGAGGGAGAGGGAGAGGGAGAGGGAGAGGGAGAGGGAGAGGGAGAGGGAGAGGGAGAGGGAGAGGGAGAGGGAGAGGGAGAGGGAGAGGGAGAGGGAGAGGGAGAGGGAGAGGGAGAGGGAGAGGGAGAGGGAGAGGGAGAGGGAGGAGAGGGAGAGGGAGAGGGAGAGGGAGAGGGAGAGGGAGAGGGAGAGGGAGAGAGGGAGAGAGAAATATTGGCTTAGTAATATGACAATATAGGTGTCCCCAGTGTTCTTGCTTACTTATTCCTCAGTATGTGGCTAGACAGACATATTTCTTGTCACCTATAATTCTTTACCTGACAGCTGTATGGTACAGGTTATGTGTTTTGGCGTTTCTATAGCATGAGTGTGTCTAGTCTCTTAATTTTTTTTTTTTTTTCGGTTTTCGAGACAGGGTTTCTCTGTGTAGCCCTGGCTGTCCTGGAACTCACTCTGTAGACCAGGCTGGCCTCGAGCTCAGAAATCTGCCTGCCTCTGCCTCCCAAGTGCTGGGATTAAAGGCATGCACCACCACCGCCCGACGTCTCTTAATTTTTTAATAATAAATTCACTGCTATAATCACTTGACTACTAGCCAAATTGTACTCTTTATTTCCATATTTTATATATTTGGTTTAATATAAAGGAGTTTGGATGAAATAGGAAAACAAATAAGCTCATACTCAAGAAACAGCAAGACATTACAGAGAAGCATTTGCACATAAGTTCATTTTAGTTACATTTATTTATGTGTTTCTATGTGCAGAAATGCCTCTGTCCAAGACTGAAATGTATAGAAGACAGGGGTCAACCTGCCGGAGTGGGGCATTCCTCAGCCTCCTAAGTATGCATCCATGGGATAGTGAGTCAGGCTGTCAGGCTGGACAGTAAGAACAAATCATTTAGCCATCTTACCAGCTCACTCTTCTTTTAATCATCGTGTGTGTGTGTGTGTGTGTGTGTGTGTGTGTGTGTGTGTGTGCACATGCACAGACACTTGAAACATTTCTTTAAAAACCACATTCTAAAGGAAAGTTCTGTTTTCCTAGTAAATGGGGAAATATAAAAGCATCCACACTTAATGGATGGTTTCTGGAATGACTCCTTTCTTGTAGAAATTGCATTATGATTTAGTCAACCCTGACATCGGATGGGATAATGGAGTTGTTGAGTTTGCAGCTGGGCTGTTTTAATTGTTCCTTCCATCACTCATTATTGAGTGATGCTCAACTCCCATAACAGTAATTTGAACAAAACTTCCATCGTTGCCTGACATTAAGCTGAGCTTTCCTGCTGTATGAGTAAACAATTTAGCACCTTAATCAGTGTTGTTAGACACCTGAAAACTGCTATGTAAACATCTCTATGCTCTGCTACATATGCCACTTTCATTTTCTGTAGAAACTTTAATTAGATTGGCATGTGCGAAGGAAACTGTAGACCATCATTAACGAATGAACAAGACATTTGCATGAACACTTGCTGAGTGCTGAAGAGACCCCACGTTTAGGATGAAACTGATGTACGTGGAGAAAATCAATAGAATAACAGGATCCTGTGCTTTTGCGATCACTGTGGGAACTTCATTTCAAAGATTCTGCTAAAGTGCTTATGAAGTACCTTTCAGTCGCAGGCTATTCATTAGGCGCAAGAGGACTTCTCACTCTGTTTAAGATAACTATAAGGTTGAGTATCACAGCTGAAGATAGACCTATTTCAGCTTATAATACTGCACCTCGAATATGACATTTAGGTTTCATTATTCGTCCAGGCAATAAAACTCTGAGTAAAACCAGGTAATTAGTACTAACTAGGAATGAAGCATGATTGATAATACAAGGATGAAAATCAATTGCTATGTCCAAAAAAAAAAAAAAAAAAAAAAAAAAAAAAAAAAAAAAAAAAAAAAAAAAAGGCCTGGCTGCAACATTGACCAAGGTTACATTTATTGTATTGACAATTTCTCTTTTTACTCTGACCACAGTGATTTCTTTAAAAAACTGGCATAAATTATGGGTTCATACTTTTCTCATAATTTAAAAATATATTCATAGGCAGAGGAAGCAATATCCTTACAGTCTTCCAAGGGCAGAAGAAATGAAAATAGTACGTTTCTCATCCAATTAAATAAACATAAAGCACAGAATGTTAATAGATGATTCAACTTTTCATCTAAAATGTGCCTTGGAATTTCTTTCATTAAGTTATGGCTTTAAGGATTGGTTCAAACAGAACCTCTCTGAAAAATTGGATGACTGTTGGTTGCCTATGCACATCATTTTCCCCAGTGTAATTTACATTGATTAAGATTGGGTACATTTTATGTTCTATGCTGTTGAATTTTTATGGGTTTGGAGCCAAAGTCTAATTTCCTTGGAAATATAATTTTGGGGGAAATATTGTTTAAGTGGAGCCTCTAATTACCACTTACTCTTGTCTCTTTCTGGAAAAAAATAACAGCAACAACTACAATACACACATTCTACAATGTAGAAGAGATCATGTCAGAAACATACATTGCAAAAAAGTGGTCAGAATCTTATAAATCTTTATTCTGATGTGGCAGCTACCATCCAATAGGGAAATATTAAAGATTAAAATAAAGTTGTAAATTTGTTTTTCATATCTTGAGCTATGTATTTGATTCATCTCTCTTACAGTCACAGAAAAATAATTTTTTGAGGAAATAGTGAAATTAGTAACATTGTTTGGATTTATTGTGTTAACATACAAAGTTTTAAAATTAGAAATAATATAAATTACCTATACCTTATTTTAAAGTATACTTTATTTTTTAATTGAGTTTTCTTACAAATTACTACAAAATTATTGAATGGCAAACTCATGCACTGTAAACTGAATCTCTGAATATTGCTTTATTTTCTGGAAGAATTTTTCTTAGTTAATAGAGTATTAAATATTGGTAATATATAAAATGTTTCTGTACGTAGTCCATGTAGGCCGCCAAATTCTGACTATTTTCCTTCTACCTTCTGAGTGTTGAGATTCCAGACATGAGCTAACCCTCTGGGATTATCAGTTTCTCTGGGGACTAATCGGTTGTAGTGACCTCCTGTTTTATCATTGATACTTTTTTATTAAAATAAAGTCATATTTCTCCCTTACTATACAATGTGCTAAAACATTACAGAAATACAAATCTTGGAGGCTGTGGAGATGGCTTATTAGTGAGTAACATGTATTGAGGACCCAGTTCAGTTCCCAACATCTGTATTCTGTGACTCCCAAGTTCACGAATATCCACTGCAGGGGTCTGACAGTCTGCTGGTCTTCATGGGCAGCTTTTGTAACATACGCATATACTTCTGTCATATGTCCAATTAAAACACAATATACAAACACAAAATAAAAAAAATCATTGTTAGTTTGCAAGTCAGTTAAATAAATAAAATTCTTTTCAAAAAACAAACAAACAAACAAACAAAACAAAACCTGTAAGTCATCAAGCTTGTTGGCAATAGACTTTACCTGAGAGCCATTTCATTGGCCCAGTGACAAACTGAGAACTGAAAGGATCCACCAGCCATCTTGTCCAGGTCTTGTACTTTTATCTCTTAGAACACTCCATTGGAGTGTGAATGCATTTACATGGTATAGGCAGGGACATGGGGAATGTGGGCTATTTAAATCCTCATATGAGGAGAACCTAATATGGAAAAGAAATGAGGATGACTGTCTGTGTGGATGCTTAGATACAGTATTCTTCAGTACTGTTTGTTTTATGCTTGGTTTACCTACTAACTTAATTGTGCCCTGGGTATGTGCCTATTTGTTTTAAATTTTTAATAAAGTCATTATATCCTGATTAATAAGTCACCCCTCCCACCATTCCTCCCATTTGCTCCCCATGTCTCTTCCTATTGGATGACTCTGTCTCTCATTAGAAAGCTACAGGATTGTAGGAGACAACAACAAAACAGAAATATATGAAATATAAGAAGATAAAACCAAACCAACACATCGAAGTTGGGCAAGGCAAACCAACATAAGTTCCTTCTGAATAGCATTTTTTAAATTATCCAAACTCAAGTGGTCAGACCTAAAAAATTATACAATATAAGCAATGCTCAGTGGACTCATTTATATACTTATTTATATATGCAACTGGTTGCATTTATATATTTTAAAGGTTTATGCATATATATGAAATGATAGTTAAAGAATAAGAAGCCATGGGTTAAATATAAACTCTCAAAAAAACAGCTAAGAGCATGGGGCATGTGTGTGCCTCCACATGTACTTATGTGTGCGTGCATGGCACACATATGTACACATGTACACACACACACATTTTCATTAAACAAGCAATAAGTTGAAACAACAGAGTCCTCAGTCTCAAAACACAAGATGTAAAGGCCCCATGGGTATTAAGGTCTAGACAATGCAGAAACAGCTTTCTCCATAATGGTGCCTAGCCACCACTCATAGACAAATGAGAAGTATTAAAATAAACATAGTACAAACATGGAAAGGAAATGTGAAATATATTTGATGCTCCATTTATGAACAGCAGTAATCAGGCCTAGGAGTACCCAGTCAACCTGTAGTAATTGTGCTCTTCAGTTGGTATTTGAGAAAGCTGATTGGATACTATAGTTTTGACTTTTATTCTTTATGACCTTAACATTTTAGTGTTCATCAAATTAGATTGGAGAATTGCATCTTCTGTTCCCGACCTGCCTTTTTTTCCTCCAATAATTCTTCTGAAGTTCTGAGCTTAGTATGTTGCTATCCCAAGCTTGCTAATTTCACTGTTAATTATTTTTTCTTGCATAGTAATTCAATAATTACTAACAATTCAAGTGAGTTAATTATGTCTACAGAGTTTATCTACACAGATATTACCTTGAATATATGGTAAACTATGTATATGCCATAGGATTTTAACCACAAAGCCATCCAGACATACTTAAAGTTCAACCTTTAGATCACTGATTTGGTTCCTTTGTGGTTGTCTGGATTTTGTTTATTAGTTATTTTATTTATTTACATTTCAAATCATATCCTTCTTCCCAGTTTCCCCTGCTCAACCGCCCCATCCCATCTGCCCTCCCCCTGCTTCTATGAGGGTGCTGCCCTACCCACCCACCTAACCCAGTCTTGCCTCACCACCATAGCATTCCACTACACTGGAACATCAATCCTCCACAGGACCAAGGGACTCAACTCCCATTGATGCCAGATAAAGCCATTGTCTGCTACATATGCAGCTGGAGCCATGGGTCTCTCCATGAACTCGTGGTAACTACAAGAAAGTCTAAAATTTTTATACTCCACATGGACATGTCTCCTTAGATTTTTTTTGCTATTGAGCTTGTTGATAGGGGCACTCATATCTTTTTTCCTCTCTGTGTATTTCATTTTCCCTTAAATCTATTTTTTAAAAAGGGAAGACAGATTTCAATTCCTTTATCCTAGTTTTGGGAAAAGAATGACAGTTTATTAAATATGTATTAATATGTATTCTGGTTTCTTACCGAGTGATCCATGCTACTTTGTAACAATGATATAGTCATAAATTTTGTTGACATGTTCTCACTTTTGTAAATGCCTTCACTTTTTATCTAAAAATCTGACTTTTTGTATAACTGAGAAGCCATCCTGCTATGTAAGATATTGAAATGTGAAATTCTACTTCAATGAGAAAACAAGTGAAAATTTAACTATACAATTTTCTATCAGGAAGCTTATTCAAACAAATGCATTTGAAGGTGTTGGTGGAGAAATAAGAATACTACCATTCCTCATACTGCATATAAACTATGAACTATTTATATAATAATTATAGAAAATTCAGTGCATACATATACCTTCATGTGTGTGTGTGTATGTGTGTGCATGTTTGTGTAGCAACTCTACAAATATATTTTCTGTGTAAAAATTGGGTATTTATATTAAAATAAAATCAAGCCTTTGTGAAACTAAATGTCAATAGAAAATGAATAATTATTGTTAATGGGTTTCATTTTATGTCCTTGAGATAAAGATGACACACTTTCAGTTATTGATAAGAAGAAATAATGAAGACAAATTCTATGTAGAATGGGGCATCAAACTGAAAGTGTTGACTGGGTGGCTAAGTGGAATCTTAACATGATCAGGTATACGGGGTAAGAAAGAAGCCCAGAGGTCCAGGGAAAAAGCAGCATCATGGGAGTGGGGTAGGCGGTGGGGAGACACTCTAGAAAGTACCAGAGACCCAGGAGGTAAAAAAAGATCTAAGGACTCAATGGTGATGACCTTAGCCAAAATGCCCAACGTTGGGAAGAGGGAACTCGAGGACTCCACATTCAGTAGATAGACAGGAGCACAAGCAGAGGGAAAGGGTTACTAACTAACCTACAGTCAAAATTTCTGACCCAGACTTTTTCCTGTCTAAAAATAACTGCACAGACAAAAATGGAGAAGAAACTGACTTTAAGGTGGTCCAATGACTGGTCCAACTTGGCATCCATCTCCTGAGAGGGTAGCAAGGCCTGATACTCTTACTTGTGGTATGGTGTGCTTACAGAGAGGGGTCCTGGCATGGTAGTTCTTTGAGAGTCCCTATTAGCAGCTGACTGAGACAGAAGCAGATACTTACACCCAACCATTGAACTGAAGTCAGGGACCCCTATGGTTGAATGATGGGAAGGGTTGAAGAAAATGAGGGGAGAGCAATCCTTTAGTAAGGCCAGCTGTCTCAACTAACCCAGACTCCAGGTATCTCTGAGGGACTGAGTCACAAAGCAGGATCATACATGGGCTGGTCCAAGGCCCCTGGCACAAATATCACAGAGGTCCACCTGGTTAGGCCCCAGTGGAAGAAGATGTGCTTAATTTTAGAGATACTTGAAGTACTAGGGAAGGAGGACACCTCCTGAGAAAGGAGCACCCTTGCCGAGGCAAAGGGAGGAGGAACGGAATGAGGAACTTGAGAGGGGAGACCGAGGGGGCAATAACATGAATATATATAAATAAAATAATAAAATTGAGGAAAAATAAAGAGGAAAAAAAAAGAATGAGTACCTGTAGGGTTTAACATAAATTTGATATATTATGTTCTATTTGATACTTTTATTGCATTATCTCATTAAGTTGACCCCATTTTCAGTCTAGTTTATTTATCTAATTCATTTTTCTAATACAAGTTTGAGAGTCATGTAAGTATTGACGGTACATCCAGAGAAAATTGGTTGCTGAAAAGATTCAGCCCCAGAAATTTCACAGAGAGATTTGAAATTAGGTCCTGGGTATTTAGTTGTATTTAAAGAGAAACAGGCTAGGGGAGACCTCTAAGGAGACAGCTATATCAGGCTTCTGTCAGCATGTACATCCTGGCATCCACATCAGCATCTGCCTTTGGTGACTGCACATGGAATGGATGTACAGAGGCAGATGCTCACAGCTAACCCTTGAACTGATCACAGGGCTCCCAATGGAGGAATTAGAGAGAAGACTGATGGAGCTGAAGGGGTTTGCAACCACATGGGGAGAGCAACAATACCGACCAACCAGAGCTTTCAGTGTCTAAACTACCAGCCTGGGAGCATACAAGGAGGGACCCATGACTCCAGCTGTATATGTAGGGGAGAATAGCCTTGTCGGGCATAGATGGGAGAGGAGGTCCTTGGTCCAGTGAAGGATGGATGCCCCAGTGTGGGAGAATTCAAGGGTGGGGTGGTGAGAGTGGGTGGGTGGGTGGGGGCCACATCCTCAGAAGCAGGAGGAAGGGGAATGGGATAGGAGGTTTCTGGGTGGTGGGGGGAATGGGGAAAGAAGATAACATCTGAAATGTAAATAAAATATCCAATAAAAAAAAATAGTTTGGTGGACCTAACACTCAGAAAGTTCAATCAGTACATGCCTTTAAGATAGAGTCAAGACAGAGAATGCACCTAAAAAGCAGCATGTCAAATGAGAATCCATGAGGCCAGAGGTTCAATCCTAGGTTCCTTAAAACAAGAAAAAGAAAAGAATTTAAAAAAATAACCCTTATTATGTAGAAAAATATTTATTAAAATGAAAGAATAACTAGCTATTAGCAAATAAACCTAACATGTGGAGAGGCAATGGACACAGGGTGCTGATCTATCCCTTGAGGGCTGAACAGTAGTTTTGCACATCTAGGGCCTTTATGATGACTCTCTCTGTCTTTCTACCTGTTCCTATGGGTACTGGTCCTATGTCAATCCTCATAGAAGAAGAAGAAACAACTCTTAATAAGGATGCACAGACTGTCAGGTAACTGCATGACGGTTTCTCCCATGATTTGAAGGCTCCATCTACCATCTCATTAAATACAAGGAGCATAGGGACAGCATGGGAACTGATCATGGTTTCCACTCTAGGGACTCACTGTGTGATAAGCCAAATGGTTCTGGACCCTGCTGGACTCTGAGGTGGGTTAGAGGGTGACAATTGCCTCTCAAATCCTTTCAGTTCCCACACAACCTGAAGTGCCACCTGGCTATCAACCTGTCCTCTCCAACAGGAATTCAGCTATCAGTTCTGGATCGTCTGACGGTTCTTGGACATGGCCATATATCTCAGCTTCTTCATGACAGAAGGCCAGCTCAGCAGATTCTGGTCCCACACATACTCTGGGGATAGCACCTTTCTAGATTTATGGTAAAGCAGGTACTTGTTCAGATAGCTCTCATCATGCCACACAGCCTCAATGCCATTGGCCTTGTCCTCCACCATAGCCTTGTGACAGGCCTTGGTGAGATGGTACACCTCCACCACTGAGGAAAAAAATACAAAATACAAAATAAAAAAAGAAAAAGAAAACAAGAAAAGAAAAAGAAAGAGAAATAGGCAAGTATAAAAACATACAAAGAGAATTATTTTTATGGGTTATTTTATTTATTTACATTTCTAATGTTATCTCTTTCCCAGTTTCCTCACCAAAAACCCCCATCCCATCATCCCTTCCCTTGCCTCTCTGAGGATGCTTTTCCATACACCCATTCCTGCCTCACAGTTCCAGCGTTTCCCTATGCTTGTTCATCAAGCCTCCACAGGACCAAGGGGCTTCCTTCCCATTGATGCCAGACAATGCCATCCTCTGCTATATATGAAGCTGGAGCCATGGGTCCCTCCATGTGTAATCTTTGGTTGGTGGTTTAGCCTCTGGGAGCTTTGGGGGTCCCGGTTGGTTCATATTGTTGCTTTTAAGTTATCTTCATTGCTGAGAATTTTAATTTTCATGTTTTTTCCCATCTATATAAGGCATATGTGTTCCTAGACCCTTTAAAGTGAATAGTTATATTTGTTGTATGGCTCATCTTATTCCTTTCATGCTTAGGTGCTTGTGTTATTTGCTTGAAGATCTTGATATTTTAATCATATTAAAACAAAATTTAAGGATAAGTTTCTTTTTAACTCTGCATGGGAGATAAATTATTGATCTTTTCCAAAATTCAACATATAGAAATTTCAGACAAGAACCATTCATTATTGCACAGTGTCTATGGGTTAGAGCTGATGGGAATCTCTGTCTCATACCTCACGAATAAACCCTTTGAACATTCATCTATATTGCCACCAGTAGAAAGTCTCAGTCACAATACAACTGAGTGATTGCTATACAGATTCTGTTCCCAAGAAGCTGGTGTGCTGAGGGCCTCAGTAACTGGTTCTCACATTTGAGAAACTTCTACCATGTCTAATTGTAGAAAGTCAGGCACCATGATACTTTTGTAATACTATGTTAAAAATGACCTGGAGCCACGTTTGTTATCACTAAAGTAAGCCCACAATAAGCAGAGAGGAACACACAACTTTGAGCACCACATGAATGTGGCTGGTCATGATGCTAGAAGAAACATTTGTACAGCATATGGTTCATCCGAAGATTGGCATTTAGTAGGATAATTGAGGCATGTTTAGATAAAACTGTGTTGACTTAAATCTTACTTATAATAATATTGGTTAGGTCTATAATCTCAAACATGATATTATAAAAGTATCCATTAACATGATTTCAAAATCAAGAAGTACACAGTTTTTAAAGAACTGACAATTGAAGTAATTACTTTTTAATTAATATTAATTGAATATTTATGTCCAATGATTCTTCCTTTAGTTGTATGGCATATAATATTTAAAGGTATAAAATATTATATCATTGTTTATATTTAAAAGTTTGAAATCACGTTTAATAGAGTCTATGCAAATCTTATTTATAGTGGTAAGAAAATTCTTTCTTCCTAGTGAATCCCATATTGATTTGGACCCTGATAATATACTGTACTTTGTATTTTTGTGAGCATCAGTTCCTCAGAATCTCTTTGCTATGTACAGAACAGAGTAATCTGCACTTATATCTAATTTAGAAGCAATAATAATCCACCCTTCTGTGAATGAATAAGATGCAATTTGAGACAGAGCCTTTATTTTGCATATTTTGACCATTTTATGAAACTATTCCCAGATTAGAGAAGCAAGAGGGTAACTGGAAATATCATCTACACAGCAGATTTACTTAAATGTTTTTGATTTTCAAAATTTTAGCTTTATAGTAAAAAAAAAGTAGGTTTATCAAGAAATACAGTATAATCAGAATATGTGCTTAGAGTAAACCTTTTATACTTATGCTCACTGTTATATTTTAATTAGTTATATTCCTCTTTTCTCATATGATATACTATGCATCTTCTGAGTGCTTCCTAATCTTGTAAGATTCATAAAAATTTTATGAAGTAAATTAATTAATCAACAGATTTTCATTAGCATTTTTGTGAATATTTAAAATTATGCATGCTTTAATGCCAAATACCTAATTTATGTGATGCAATTACTTTTTAATGCATCATAGGGTTGAACCACCATGTCTTTGTATTTTGTAATTATCTCCATGCAATTTTAGTATAATTACGAGCCTAACATGGGCAATTTATAATGAAAATAAGTGTATTGGTTCACAGGTATTAGTTAGACTGTGTGAACTTTGAATGGTCAGAATCTTACAAGAACTTCCTTATGTCATCATGTGGTAGAATATGGAAGATGTAAAGGCAAGTGGGGATAAGAGAAAAGAAAGTTTGTGGGTGGATTGGTGGCTCTATTGCTCCACTGTGGTTCCTGTCTGGCTTCAGGAGGTGGCCTCCTCAGGTTCCAAATCCCAATGCTGTGAGTCACAGCTAAGATTAACCTCATTGATTCTTGGCACCTCCCTTATCCCAGGTCTCTATCTCAACCTGGAGGTGCCCCCGTCACCTCATTTTTGTCAGGTACAGATTTCCATTCATTTTCATGGTCATCTAGCTGTCTTCTGTTCTTCCCCACACCTGATTATGAATACCATATTTCTCTCCCCATCTCCTCTCCCTCATAGTTCTCTCTCTCTCCATCCGCTTCTTGTCACCATTTTCCTTTTCTAAGTGATATTAAAGATTCCTTGCTTGAGCCTTCCTTCTTCTTTAGATTTTTTGAGTCTGTGGGTTTTAATGTGGTATCAAAATTTTATGATTAATATCCACTTATAAATGAATACCTACTTTGCTTTTGGGGACTGGGTTACCTTGTTCAGGATGATAGTCTTAAGTTTCAACCATTTTCCTGCAAAATTCATGTTGTCTTTGTTTTTAATAGCTGAACAGTATTCCACTGTGGCTTCCCTGCAATTATGGCAGATGTACAGCTTGTGGATCCTGAACAACTGAAGAGGGGATTATACCAAAAGTTGTTGCATATGTTTTTGAGCTGGGCTGCCTTGACTCATCTCAGTGAAAGAGGAAGTACCTAGCCTCTCAGAGACTGGAAGTTCCAGGGTAGAAGGGATACCTGGGGTGGGGGGAACCTACCTCCTCAGAGGAAAAGTGTATGGAGAGATGGGATAAGGATTTTAGGAGTGGGTGACCTGGAGGGAGGCAGTGAGTGAGATGTAAAGTTAATAAGTAAAAAAAAAAAAATTAAATGAAAAAAAGAAAAAAAAAGAGAAAGAAAGAGAGAGAAACAAAAATGGAAGACAGAGACAGGGAGAGGCAGGGGACACATACATATATACACACACACAAAGAGAGAGAGAGAGAGAGAGAGAGAGAGAGAGAGAGAGAGAGAGAGAGAGAGAGAGAGAGAGAAGCAGAGACAGAGACAGACAGAGAGAAAGAGACAGAGGGAGAAACAAACTGAGAGACAAGAGAGACAGAGACAAATGCATACAGAGAGACACTGAGAAGAGACAGAAACAGAGATCTTACTTGGATAAGAAATCTACTGTCAAAAAGAATCACTCACATACTAAGTAAGGTATTTGCTTATTTATGAAAGTAGAGGCCTTAAAACCCAATTACCTCTTAAACTTTTCACTTTTTAATATCATGGCTAGTGAATTTTAACACAATTTTTGGAGATCACAGCACTGAAATCTTAGTGTAATAAATGCTGATAATCTCTCTTGTAGCAAAGTTTTCTTTACCTGTACTTCTTATTGTGATCAGAATTTATGTTGATAATCTTTGAAATTGTATACTGTTAAACTGCATTAATGATTTACCCCAATTTAAGAGTTTACATTAAATGACAAAAGTAGTAGGTTTCATGATTAAAATTGTATTCAATTACATGGTGTGTTTTGATCATATCCTTTTCTCATTACCCTGTCCTAACCCCCCTGTCCTAACCCCCCTGTCCTTTCCTCATGGTTTTATTTGTTTCAGGTTTGAGATATGACACATAATATGTGATATTTATCTTCATGAGTTTGGTTTATGTTGCTTATCATTATTGTCTCTGGTTCCATCTATTTTCCTGAAAGGGACATCATTTTGTTTCTCTTTAGGGCTGAGTAATGCTCTATTATGTGTGTGCATGTGACTTTCACAATTTTTAAACAATTGTTTTTGGTTTCTGGCACTATTGTTTCTGGTTGTATACCTAGGAGCAGTGTAGCTAAATTTCTTTCAGATTTTGAAGAATCTCTAAACTATATCTGGTATAAATGAATTAATTTATATATGTCTCCCTAATACATGAAGTTTTCCTTTTTTTCTACATCTCCACTAACATGTGTTTTGTTTGACTTAATAACAGCTATTCTGGATGAGGTGAGATTGTATCTCAATATAGCCACACATTGACATTCCCAGGTAATTACATTTGATTACAGTGTTTGTGCAGCTGTACATTCTCTCTTGAAACATATCTTTTAAGCTAGTTAACTCAATTATTGATTGAATTATTTTTTCTCCAGTGCTAAATTTTTGTTTTGAACAGGCTCCTTGAATTACATATAGCTCAAACCAACCCTTTCCTCAAGATCCTCCTGGGTCTGTCTCCTAAATGCTAGGGATTTAGATTTGACTGACAGCCTAAATTTGACTTTTGCAATGTTTTTTGATATTAAGTATAGGTCATATAAATAGTTATCAAAGACATTTGCATGATGGCCTTCTATGAGGATGCATTTATTGTTACCTTTGCTTTGTCATTTTTCTTTTATCTGAGTCTCGATATTTAAGTGAGAGAAGTTGCACCTAACCCTTGAGAGACTTAAAAACCCAGGAAGAGGGGAGGTCTAGTAGGGAGGGCGATAGTAACATAGTCTTAGAAATAGGGAAGAAGGAATGGGATAAGGAACTATTAGAGGGTGGACTGGGAGTGGGTAATGACTGGGTTGTAAAAAAAAAAAAAAAAGATTAAAGAATATAAAACAAACAAACAAACAAAACCCCCCAAAACAGGTTTGTTGAACCAACTGTTAATTTTTATAATGTTTATAATTCACAATAAAAATGTGAATTTTAACACTGGAATGCTCAGATCATCCATGTTTGATGATGATGATATACATCTATATCTATATTTAATATATCTATAATATATCTATATCTATCTATATCATCTTTATCTATCTACATCTATCTAGACATAGATATAGACATAGACATAGATATATAGATATATATTCAAACTCCACAGGGTTGCCTTCTCATATTCATTTCTTATTTTTTTATCATTTTGTTTTCTCTTTCATTAGGAAAACAGTCTCCCTGTTCTACCTCATTTTCTTTCATCTTAATCTTTTTCTTTTTTCTTTGTCAATTTGTCAAAGATTTACTTTTTAATATTACAATATTCTTAATTGTTTGAGTAGTAGAGGTGATATAAGCCTTACTTACCCACTATAGCCATGATTTTCCTGGTCAAGAAACAGTATAAAACTATTACTCCAAATTGTTCTGAACTCTTCTGTCTGCCTCTCGCCTTTTATATGTCTCACTTCTAAGCCATGCCTCTAAGTCACACCTTCAATCATGCCCTTAGGTCTTGTCTCTAAATATGATTTCTAAGTCACGCCCTTAAGTCACACACCTTTAAGTCTCACACACCCAAGGGAAAATCCTGGGTATCTAAAGCAAGATGTTATCAGAGTGTGCTCAGCTGTTGTAGGCTAATGTAATCAAGTCTCTTTTCAGGGTATATGGCTCAAGATGGCTAAAAGGATAATAGCCACCTTCTGTCAGCTCCCCACAGTGGAGGATTACAAAAACATTGATTTAGTGTTCTGAACTTCAGATTGTAACAGAATGAATTTATGTTGTCCTCAGCCAGTACATTTATACAATTTGCTTTGATATAAATAGAAATCTAAACATTGCAAATAGTTATCTCTTCCCTCTTTGTTTAAATATTTTCATAGAATTATAAATTTTCCATGAATCTAAAATTCTGTTTGGTGTGATTTTTTTACCCTTAAAATATTAAAGATTTCATGCCATTCTTTCTTTTTCACAGCTTCCTATGAAAAGAATGTACACTTAGTTGTTTATATAAATGCTTTTATTCTTCCATTTTGGGTGCTTTGGGGAATGGCTCTTAGTGGTTTGTTGTTATTTTTCACTTGAAGCTTTGTTGGTATTTCTCTCTGTGGTAGGCACAGAGTTTCCTGAATTTGTGGCTTGGTTACTATCATTAAGTACTGGAAATTTTTAGCACTTTGTATTTAAAACCCACTTCTCTCATTGTCTCCCCAGCTGCTACTCCAGTATGTAGTATGTCATCTCGCTCCATAGCTCCAGAATATCCTATTATCTCAATCACTGCATTTCCATTTAGTGATTATTGTTAACCTTCTACCAAAGTCACTAAAATATTTTCCTGGCTCTTTTGGATCTACTGAAGGCAGTTTGGAGATAAGTTTCTATCCTTGGCTGTTTCTGATTTTCTGACCCCAGAACGTCTTTTTGAATGGCTGAAAGAATAGAGAGCCATGATAATTCATTCTTTCACTATCTTCTTTCAGGCAAAGTTGCAAATAAACAAATGCAAACATTAAAAATGTATCCCATAAATTCCTGTTTGTCTCAGATGACAAGTGTTTGCTTTAACACAACATCAGCAAAAGCACTGTAAAAACCTCTCTAGATTTGAGAAGCAAATTAGTGATTGTAAATTGCTTTCAAAGGCCTTTCTGAAGGACTTTGGGATAGATGTCATCAATACAGGAGACACTTATATGTTAGCCAATAAAAGTAACCTGATGGGAGAATTGCTACTACATCATTAATAATGTGTTTTCATAATTAAACCTTTCAATTTCTAATACACAAATGGTAATCTGAAATAAGCTTGGATTTTAAAAATAGTAATTGTTTTGCCTGTGTGTATGTTAGGGAGTGGTTATTTTGGATAAGATGGTGCTGAATAGCTCATACTGGCCTGGAATGGTGATACTGCTCTATTTGCTTCTTAGTATTGAAATGAGCGGTATTTGTCACCACACTGGATTTAACAACTAATGGAAGAATATTATAAGACAAAAAGTAGACAGGAATCATTGTTTAGAATTAGGTTTATAATTTTTTAAAAGGAGGGTAAGAAACAAAAGCTCATTTTTCTTAGAATAAGATACATTTTACATAATTATCAAAAAAGAGAAATATATATATATATATGACAAATTCTTTTTTATATATATAATGTATCCCAAATGCTTATAATTTTCCTTCTCTCGATTCTTTCCAAATTCTCCCCACATCTTCTAACCTCCAAATCTAACCCCTTTCTGTTTATCATTAGAAAAAAATGAGATTCTAAGAGATAACAACAAAATTTGACAAAATAAAATATAAGGTGAATAAAAATCTATCATATTGATGTTGGCTATGCCAATCCAATAGGAATAAAAAAGTATGAAGAGTCAGAACAGGACTTAAATCCCACTCATTCTCATTGTCAGGAGCCCATAACATGCTAAGCTACTTGTTATATTTTATACACAGAGGACCTGATGCAGACCTATCTATGGTCTGTGCTTGCTGTTTCAGTCTCTGAGCTCAAATGTGCCTTGCTTAGTTGATTCAGAAGTCTTTGTTCTCCTAATGAGCTCGGTCCCACAGTTTTTCTAACTTCTCTTCTTCAAGATTAGCTGATCTCTGAGGGGAGGGATTTAATGGAGAACTACCATTTAGACTCTTTCACACCATGTAACTTCTTGCTTTTTGTCATCCTTGCATCTGTTCCTTCTGCTGCTACAGAAAACCTCTCTGATGATGACTGAATAAGATACTGACCTATGTGTTTCTAATCTATAAGTATAGCAGAATATCATACTTTTAAACTTGGTGGTGTTTGATGTTTTGTGAAGTCTCTGGGCTCTCTAGTCTTTGGTACTTAGTTACACAAGCAGTACTGGGCTTGGGTTCCCTCTTATGGAGTTATCCTTTAGTCAAATCAGACATTGGCTTGATACTCCCATAAGTTCTCTGAAGCCATTGTCCTAGCATGTAGATAGGACAGATTGTAGGTCAAAGATTTTGTGATGAGTTGGTAACCACGTTTCTTTATGGTAGTCTGAAAAGTACTTTCCTGTTCCAAAGACACTAGAAAGGAGTGGTGAGAGGGCTTCATGTTGGCTTCAGATCCACTTCTCCATGTTCAAAGAGTTGTCTGGGTATTATTTTTGGCAATGGCTCCCCACTGTCAATGTTATGTTTTCCAGAGTAAACCTTTGTCTTAGAAATAGCCTGTGTTATTTTGGAAATTTCTATGGGATGTCTTTGGCTACTCAATTTAGTTCCAACCCGTTCCTTCCACTGGAAGCCTTGCCTAGTGATACGAGATGGCCAGTTGAGACTCTATATTTCTAAATAATAGGAATACTCATTAGAATCACCTTCATACATTTCCAGGAAGTTTTCACTACATTAGGTTTGTACACCATCACCCACATGCTCACCAGTTCTAGTGTCTCTCCCTTCATTCTCCCTCTCCACCTTATCTCCCCCAAGCTGATTCCAACTGCTTTTGTCCCCACTTGTCCTAATCCTACCCAGAAAAATCTATTCTGTTTCTCACTTAGAATGAGGTCTCAGTACCTCATCTAGACCCCTCCTCTTTACAACCCATTATGGTTTTTAGATTGTAAGTTGGCTATGATTTATGTAACAGAAAATTTCTGCTTTTAGGCAAATACATAACATATTTATCTTTGTGGATCTGGTTTACTTCACTCAGGATGACTTTAGTCATTTCCATCCAGTTGGCTGAAAATTTCAGGATGTCGCTTTTTTTTTCCCCAATGGGTGAGAAATATTCCATTGTGTAAATGTATAATACTTCCTTTATCCATTCTTTGGTTGAGGGACATGCAGGTTGTTTTCATTTTCTGGCTATATGAATAAGTAGAGTGAACATGTTTGAGCAAAAGGTCCCTGTGGTAGAAAGGATTGGCCTTTTGGGTACATGCCCAAAATAGTATATTTGTTTCTTGAGGAAGATTGAGTCCTGGTTTTATGAAGAAATTCATATTGAGTTTCATATTGGCTAAACAAATTTCCTCTTCCATCACAATGGAAGAGTGGTCCCTTGCTGGAGTACTGGGATGAATTTGGGAAAGGAAGGTTAGATGAGAAAGTCCTTTTTACCTGTGGTGATGGGGATCAGAAAGAAAGGGAAGATCACAGCAAGGTTTCATGCTCATAGTTGGCAGTGGGCTAGGGAGATTGGGTCTAGGAAGCAGTTCAAGAGGTCTAACTTCTTAGCCTACTTGCTGGCCTGAGAGGAAAAACCCCTGAGTCATCAGTGAGTGCTGCTGGGGTTGGGATTGGTGACAAAGCAATGAGTTAAATGTGTTTGAGGAGGAAGGCTCAAAGAGGAAGATATGTGGAATCTATAGGAAATGAGAGCAGGTGGCAAAGAGGGAATCTCATGGGTTGTTCTGGTATAGAGCTGGGTCTGAGACTGGGGGATTGGATCTAGAAAAACAAGAGAGAAGAGAAGGTCTGCTAACAGTCTATCTGGTTTTCTAGCAGGCATGACCTGTGGGCTAGCAATAGTTATCTACTGGAATTAAGGGTTAGGATCAATCTATGAAGTGAAGACAGAAAGTTTAGGAAGGGATAGACTATGGGATCCATGGAAGATATAGGCAGAAGGGAAAAAAAGCCTTTTAGGTGCTGTTATGTTGCAGCCACAGGTGATGAGATGGGGAGACAGGAATTGGAAGGAAGTGGGTAGTAGTGAGGGTCTTTGGTTAGTATTCCTAGTTTTTTTTCTCTTCCTGCTTTAGCTCTCCTGCCATGTTCCAGTGAATGTCTGCTGCTGTGGAGGCTGGGATAATGGGATGGTTGGGGGAAGGAAAGCTGGGGGAAAGATCTTGTAATCTGTTGGAGAGATAGTCAGATAGGAAAGCAGAACACAGTGAAATTCCTGCTACAGGGCTGAGGATAAGACGGGGAATTGGATTTTAGGAGAAGTAGGAGGCATTTTTCTTTCTATAAAAATTATATAATAGATAATATAAAAAACTATAGAATAATATTTAAAATGTAGTCATAAATTTTAAAAATGTATCCTGAGTTGGTTGTAAAATGTGAATGTTCTTTTCTTGAGAGACATATTTTGTATAAATTAATTCTCAAAAATGTTGTCTTATAGGCAATTTTCCATTGGTATAAAGATAAAATGATATGGAAAAGAAACACTTTTAACATAAATAAATTCAACATATTATTAGTTTTATGATGAATTATAAAAAATCATTCACTGAATTTGAAAGCCAAGAAAATAACACAAATGAATATGTATTATACTGAGCCATATATCTGTTTTCTTTTTTCCTGCAAACAAGAAGATAAAAATGAATAAACAAGTACTCTCTTGGTATAGTATGTTCTTGAAGTTCTATGATAAATTGTAGTTAGAATAAGAATGTGGAAGCTGTTGGCATGATCACAAGAAGCAGTCATTGTTAAAACTAATTCAGAAAAACATATATTAGCAATTAGAAATTCTTAGAAGATAAATACCGGCTTTGATTAAAAGTACAGGCATCTTCTTGGGTTTTCCATCATGACTAGTAAAGAACCGCACTGTTAAAGAAACTACTGACTTTGGATACAAATAGTAAACACACCTGGAAGTGACTAGAAAATTTCCTCCATGCTGGCCAGTTTACGTAGTATCAGAAGGTACTCTCTAGGCTGGAGGAAAATATAAGGAGTCACATCCATACACACTGAACACTTTATGCTGTTCAATACGATATGCTGATGTGCTGGCAAAGTTTGACCAATGATGCAATAATGGCATGACAGATGTAGAGATAACCAACTGCTTGCTGTGGATATCAGGACCTGCTCCACAGGAAGGATTGCATGCTTGCTATTTTACAACTGGTCAAGAGTGTAGGACTAAGGAAGGTACAGGTCCTAAGGGTGAGAACCTAGCAACATTGCTTTTCTAAATGGACAGGCTATTAACTGGCGTTCTAAATATTTATTTTTATGCTCCCAGAATCATGATGCTCTCAGGTTCAATCAGAAGAACTTCCTTTATCAATAGATAGTACTTAATGTAGAGAATTATAACTGCTCAAAATGCCAAGCACAAGCAACACTGAGTACTCAGCTGTGTGTGAGTCATCTATATCAAAGTCTCACCATCTGCGATTCAGGAGACTACATGAAAGAGGGGACAGAAAGAATGTAAGAGCCGGGGGAATGGGGATGAGTGGTGTCAATGCTGTGCTCTGGACCTGCCGTAGACATTGTACTCATGGGTAAATTGCAGTTATGATCACTTGCTTAAGATCTGCATAATATCAAGCTAAACAAATCCTAGCATGGGCGTGGAAGCAACTGCTATATGAGGGTCTGCTCACAGCGGTTAGGTGCTAAGGGAGAAGAATCACTCTTTTGGGGAAGTGATAGCAAGTAAGTGATTCATGTTCAGGTCGGTGGCCAGGTACCATGCACACTATACAGGGCACATCAGTTGCCTCAGTAAATGCCTCAGAAAATTTCTGTTAATAAAAATGAGACATGCAGGTGGAAGATAGAATGATACCAGGGGAGTTGACAGAGCTAATAATAGATAATATGATCGATCCATGTAATAATAACATATTATAGAATAATAAAGTATTATTTCTAAAAGATTATTGTATTGACTTCCTTTTGTAAAAGAATTGTTTATTTATTTTATGTATAGGAATATACTATAGCTGTCTTCTGACACATCAGAAAAGGACATCAGATCCCATTACAGAAGGTCAAATTTTGGTTGCTGTGAATTGAACTCAGGACCTCTGGAAGAGCAATCAGTGCTCGTAAATGCTGAGCCATTGCTACAGTCTCTGTATTGACTATTTAGTCTAATTACTACTTGAGATATTTAGTTATAGGGCAAACTTACACAGTAGATTACCAATGCACAAACAAATGTACAACAAGATCAAATTGCACTACTTGGAGATTACTGGAATAGATAAAGGACAAGAACACTTGTAGGTTGTAAATGAAGTTGCTGCCAGAGTAATATAAAGCAGACTTTATAAAAATCTTGTATGGTATTTAATGAGTTTGTTAGCTGTGTCCTAGTAACTAGTGCAGAGAGTACAAGTAACTGATCATATTTTAATGACTCAAATTATATTGAACTAATTGTTACAAATTTAACTTGTTTGGAATATTTAATGGTAAGTACTGTATTCAAGACTTAGGTCCAAATATATACAGATACAACAACACAGTACTTGCAGTTCCAGAGTTCATACACTGGGATAATGAAAAAGGTGAAGATGATGTTGTATGATGCACATAGTGCATTCATTTTCTATAAGGTGATATTTACATAGCCTGCACCATAAACATAATCCCTTTAAAAAAAAACCTTAACATAAGCATTGTTACTCTTCCACAGAAAGAGCTGGTCGAAGAAGACTAAATGACCAAATGTCACATAACTATCAAATGATAAAGTCAAAATTACAACACTCAAATGTATCTTCAGAATTTATCTAATGTAGAAGTTATTCTCTTAAAGAATACATGGATCTATAGTGATTGTATTTGGGACATAAATTGCATAAGGGGTGAAGAACTGTGTAGGTCACAGGTATGGTTACATATAATACAAACTATGTTCCATTTAAATCCAAGATGTCATTGTGGCTAAAATATTGAAGCAGCTACTTTAGTCCATGGAGACTTGATGATGAAGGCGAAGACAGTAATTGTTTCCAAGCGTTTAGGACAACATTGTCCTGGATTTAATGGAAAGTTAAAAACCTAACACCTGAGGCCAAGAAATATTCATCCCAAAACTATTCAACTATCAAAAAGTAACATTTAGCATCATGTACTAGTATCAGTAACAAGTGGATAGCTCCAAAAGGTGAAATAGCAAAGGCTTTAAGAGCATGCAGAGAAGCCAACAATGTCATTATAATTCAATGCTAAGATTCAATGAAGAACATTACTATTCTCATGTCTTATATGGTACAAAGCAGCTGATTACACTTTTGAAATGTATATTTCCTAGATCTGTGACATTCAAAACAGATAATTTATGTGAAACTGAAAGAACTCACAATTTATAAACTAGATATGTCATGGAACCAAGCAGATATTAAGAATTCCAAATACTGATATGTTCGGAGAGCATTCACAGATAACAGTGAATATGATTGATTCACTTATGCTGATAAAAACTGTGTAGTGGTTTGATATTGAATTCAGATAACAAAAAGAAATCATAATGGAAAAAAAACCTAAAAGAGTAATGAAATATGCATAAACATATAATAATACTAACAAGGGGATATATCATAAAATAGACTGAATAAAACTGCAGCTGAAAAGTACAAAAAATACAATTAAGAGTTCATTATAGGGATTCAAAAAGCAGATCTAAGCAAACAGGAAGATAAACAGATTCAAAAGACAATTGAATTTATCTAGTCTGAGATGCAGAAATAAAACAGAATAGAGAACAATGAACACAGACTTGAGATTTATATCACATTGATTCTATAGAGATATATTTGAGCAAATACTGATAAAAAAAATTCTGCACAAATAATGAATCTATGTATCAAAAAAATCCATCAATCTTCATGAACAATGATTATAATAAACTGTGTTTTTTAAAAAGGCTATTAAAAGTAGGAAGAGAGCCATACTACTGTCTTGTACATGGAATCCTCAAAATAACTTTTATTCCACCAGATATGGTAGCAGAGACTGTGGGATCACATATATGAAATGACTGAAAAGATTGAATGTCAAATATTCCATAGTGGCTTAAAATTAAGGATTTAACCCTTTCAGTTAAATCAAAGCAGTTGATATTTGGAGAAACCTATTAAAATGATAGTAGAATAAAGAAAGAAACAAATGAGCAAAAGAATGTAAGAAAATTCCACAGTAAAATTAATCGCAGCTATAAAATACATGTTTTATATATCTACATAATATTGTATATTACATATTATGCATTATACATATACATTATGTAATATTATGCATCACATGTCATATGTAAGACAATATTATCATTGTTTTGTTGTAAAACAGCACATTTTATTGCCTATATCACTTAAACATAAACATGTGAAAAAGTAATCATAAACTATGATTAGATATGGATCTATAATGATTATATTTAGGATATAAATTGCATAAGGAATAAAGAACTGTGTAGAAGATAGATTTTTGTATGTGAGCCCAAAAGGTTGACTGATGGTATCACACATTTAAGATAATAATCATCATTTCAAAAATGATAATGAATATATAAGAGGAATCTTATACATAAAGAAACGAAAGATGAATAAATTGTTGTAAAATGTTATAGTACATTATAGAAAGCAACAGTGGGGAAAATAAAGAGGTGCTGCAGGGACACACTGAAGACAAACAAGAAGAGTACAGAAGTTGTTATGAACTAGGTATAACTTCCAAACACAAATAGTTACCCAATTACAAGTCAAAATAAATATATACAAGCTATATTACCCAGGCTGAGTTGGTTTCATTAGATAGTTAGGGATCTTTATGCAAATATATTTAGTATATATATAACAACAATTAATTTATAAAGAATATTGACCTAGAGAAAGAGAAACAAGCACAAATTGGAGGAAAGGTCAGAAAGAGATCTGACTGACAGAAATGTCATAAAATTGGTTTGAAAATATTAAAAATTGCCAAAAGATTAAAATACTAGTAAAGAAAGAGATGAGATGCAACTAAATAAATTAGAAATATATATGAGGCCATTACTCCTTCATCACAAACATAAAGGCCTGACCATGTGAGGTGGAACTCATCTTTAATGCCAGAGTACAGGATGTAGAGACAGGAGCTTCTCCATGATTTTGTGGGCAGCCTGGTAGACACAGTGAGTTTCTGGACAGCTTGGGCTACATAGCGAGACCATGTTGAATAAAAAATGGGGGAAGAGAAGTGAAAAAGAGAAGAAGGAGAAGGAAATGGACTTCTTTATATTTTAAACACCACATCCCCAAAAAAACGGTACAACTCCATGCAATGGACAAATTTCAAGTTATATGCATCGCAGTAAAACTGACTTTAAAAGACCTCATAACTCAAATAAGTGGAATTAGTAATCTAAAACTGTATAAAAATTTAGGAATCATTGATAGGTTCTACACAACCTTTAAAGAACAACAACAAAAACCAAACCAAACAAACAAAAATCTCACCAATATAGCCTGGAAAGATGATTCAGCAGATACGAATATCTGATGTTCTTCAAGAGTGCTCTAGTACAATTTCAGTAGTCATAAAAGCTCAAAACCACCTGTAACTCCATCTCCAGAGATATGTTTGCCCTGCTCTAGCCTATTAGGCAATGCACTCATGAACAGCACTCATTAAAGAAACACAAACACCAAAACTATTGCTGATGCCAAGAAGCACTTGCTGACAGGAGCCTGGTAGAGCTGTCTCCTGTGGGAAAGAAATCTCACGGGTGGGGAGGGGAGTCCTGTGGCGGGGTCCCAGGCAGGCTTCCCACACCTACTCGGAGGGTCCCACATTCATGCAGCTGTCGATGGGCAGGCCAGCGGCTGCATCGACAAGGTTCCAGGATTCCAAAAGCTGGTAATCTGGCGGCAAGACCAGGCTAGACCAGGTTACACGTGGAGTCCAGTTTTCCAAAGCTTTATTGTTCATTGCATGTTGAGTGGGTATAGATGGTATGTGCTTCCCTGAAAGCCAGGCTCACCTGGCCTTTTATTGGGAGGGGGAAGAAGGGGAGGGAATAACTTAATTAGCTATGCCCCTGGCCTTTAGATAACTCATTAATATTTAAATCTCTGGAGGTGGAGACTTGTTAATCAAGCCCTCTACCTGTGTGTTATGTGACTGAAGGTGGCAGGTTAAATGGAGTTACCTCAACCAAGGCCCAAAAGTCTCCTGAGAGGTTCTGCCTGATCCTGACCAATACAGATGTGGATGCATACAGCAAAACATTAAACTGAAACTGGAGACCACAATGGAAGAGTTAGAAAAAAAATCGGAAGGAGCTAAAGGAGATTGCAACCCTATAGGAAGAACAACAATATCAACTAACCAGGAACCCCAGGGCTCCCAGGGACTAAACCACCAACTAAAGAGTACACATGGAGGGACCCATGGCTTCAGCCGAATATGTAGCAGAGGATGGCATTGTCAAACATCAATGGAAGGGAGACCCTTGGTCCCAAGCAATAGGGGAATGCCAGGGTAGGGAGGCAGGAGTAGGTAGGCAGGTGATGGAGCACCCTCAAAAATGCAGGGGGAGTGGAAAAGGATATGGGGTTTGTGGAAGGGAAACTGGGAAGGGGGATAATATTTGAAATGTAAATCAATAAAATAACCAATAACGGTTAAGAGCACTGACTGCTCTGCCAGAGGTCCTGAGTTCAATTCCCAGCAACCACATGGTGGCTCACAAACATCTGTAATGGGATCCGATGCCCTCTTCTGGTGTGTCTGAAGACAGCTGCAGTGTACTCTTATAAATAAAAAGTAAATAAATCTTTAAAAAAAAAAAAAACCAAAAAAACAAAAAAACAAAAAACAACCTAAAAAAACCCCACAAACATTTAAAAATAAAAATTAAAGTCATCAATATATGCCAAACTTAAAAAAAGTATCCAGAATCTACCTGTCCTATTCTTTGAGCCTAGCATTGCACAAGTACACAAACCCAAATATAGAAAATATAATGAAAGTGCAGACCGTTTCTCTTACTGCAATAGTAAAATCCTTAACAAATACCATCTATCAGAATCCAGCAAGGCATTTAAAAATATTATACATTATTATAGAATGGGATTTATTCCAAAACTGAAAAACTTGTTCAACATATGAAAAACCATTTGGTGTAACACACTAATTAGTATAAAGGGAAAATACAGTCATATATGGTATTTCCCTTACTTGACATAGAGGCATATTTGTCAATTCTCAATACTTCCATAGAAGCACAAAACTAGGAATGGAGATATTGTTAAATACTCTACTGGCATTAATCTCAATATCCAATAAGAAATATAAAATTAAAACTTAGAAAATACCATACATCAATGAGGTGTAAAAAGTTGAGCTCTTGTGTATTCTTAGGGAAAATATTACAGACATAGTATTATCTCAAAAAGCAGACATAAAATTACCAAGTGACCTATAAATTCCTTTCCTAGGTATGCTTCCAAAATAATTGAGAACAATGACTCAGACAAGTAAATTATGTGTGGTCATAACAATACAATATATATAATCACTCAAGGGTTGGAACAACTCATGGCTCTTCTTCAAATAACAGGTATATAACATTGTATGTACATACTATAGAATATGATACTACTATCAAAATGAATTGAATAGCCATATGCCCTACAACATGGGTGGACTACTGGAATATTGTCTTACATAAAACAAAAAGGTAAATATGCTAAGTATCTTTCTTTATAACCTTACTTTTTGGGGATAAGTTTCTTCTTCTGTTTCTAATGCTTTCCCATCTCCTTCCCACCATCTTCATTCCCTAAAGCCTAGCTCCAGATACACAGCCTGTGAATCCTATTTGTATTTAGGGCATGCAAGATAAATTGTTTCTTTTACTCTAGATACTGGTCTTCTCTATTCCTACAGTGTGTGTATGAGAAGAATTGGAGGGAAGAAAGGAAAGAGAAAAAGTAATAAGATTATATTTAAATTAAAATAAAAATATATTATAATTTCATTTATATTAAATATCCCTAATAAATAAATAAATTTCCATAGCTAGGATGAAATTACGAGATTTTCCAGCTAATAGGAGAAGAAAGCAGGTAGATATTCTCTAATCAGAAATGTCTTTTTTTCTAAGAAATGCTAGAAACATTTTTGTAACTAGATAGAAAAGTGCTGGTTCTATAGCATAAGAAGTATACTGTAGCTAACATCATTTTAAATGGTTCTATTTCTACTAGATTGGTTTCACGTCAATATAGTATTAAACAAAAAAATATTCATGAAATTATGAAGATTATAATCTCTACTTCCTAACTCACTTAGACGCTGTAACAGAAGTCTTTATATAAAAGTAAATATGAACATGACTAAGGTTTATCATTTCCAACCTATAGTAGAATGGAGTAAAACCACATAGCCACTGGATGTTAATATGTTAGCCATGTGAAAATGAGTTGCGAGGTGACTAATTCAGATTCCTCAGAGTACATGTACATCAACTGAACATGAGGATGAGACTAGCTTTGTCTCTCACAGCATGGTCTCTTCTCAGCTCAGTCTGAAGAGAGGAATCTTGAGATGGGTGTATCTGGATGCTGCCTGTCATGCACAAGAGGCTACTGAGTGGGAATAATTTCGATTAGATGCACAGTGCCTTCCCACTTGCGATGCCTTTCGCCCACAGTCCAGTGCATCTAGGACCCAGTGGAGTAATTCCGTTTTACTTTGCAGCTCTTTGCCATGGCAAAATACTTACATTGGATTAGAGTGCATTGCTGTCTACTCTTGAGCTCACAGTTAATTATGGCTTAGAAACAACTGTATTAGCAGCAGGTATTACTTTGTTTCCCATTAAAATGCACACGTGGAGGTTCGTATAATTCCTTTCGATGTGAACCCAGTGAGAACCTTTGAAATGGGGGAAAGAATCATATTATAGGAGTCCCTTCCTAATTTCAGAGCAGGAATTGTTAGAGACTGACTTGATAATAAAATAACTGAATCAGTGTGAGGTAAATTCTCTATTTGAGAGGTCTGCAGAGCAGCGGAACTAGGGCTTAATGATCTGTCAGGCAAGTCATTTACACTAAGTCTCAAGGAGAGGAGAAGCATTTAGTAGAAAATAGAGTTTGAAAGGTCAGCAAATGAAAGGGCTTGACAAAAATTTGTATGAAAAGGAAAATTAGAAGAAATGGTACAAGTTAGAAATGAAATCTGTATACAGTAATTTGATTATTTAAAAGCTGATCATTCAATTTCATCATACTCAGTCTGTTTTCTTTTCTCCTGCTTACTCCAAGATAATCCAGTTGCCTGCTGATTAGAGTTTGAATGGAATGCTGACTGGATGTCCTGTGCAAATTAGCCTCACATTCAAACTCTATAGGAGGCAAGAGATAAGAGTCTTTATAGAAAGGAAGTTTACCTATCTCAGTGCTAGGTTCAGTTATAAAGATGCATCTTCATAGGATACCTTGTTCCTCGGATTTCCATTTTAATTACCATAACTAAACTTTATCACAAACATTAACATAAAATCAGACAGGATATTAGTGATAAAATTCTTAAGATGTTCATAAATCTGAAAACTATTCCATTGGTTGGAATAGCTGCCTAGTTTCCGAGTCAGCCAAACTTTGATTTATGCCTTGTGAAAAAAGCCACAGAAAGGACAGATCACAGAAATATACTGAGGTTCAACTGGACAATTTTTTTTCAAGAATATTAATTCCTGGTCTCATCTGGATATTTTCTGATATTCATATTGTAGGAGTCTATACAATATGGCAGCTATGTTTTCAGGAACTTAAACAACACTTCCTACCTCTGTTGAAACTCACTATGTTCATAACCCTGCTTTGGACAGAAAAATCAAAGTCTACAGGATCTTTTCTTAGGTAAGGTATGCATTTAATTGAGTTCATTAAAAAGTAAAGGTTACCACATCAGGACCCTGAGCTGCTTTCTGCTGCTAACATTCTCATTCTCCTTCTAGGCTATAGATTTATTGACATATTCATGTTTGTTACTATTTGTGTTGAAATTACTTAAAATGAGGGACAGGATACCTGTTGGGAATTTGCCCAGAAACTGTTTCAGAAGGTTTCATAAGTCTCTCTTTTGTCCAGGTCATCACTGAATAGTGAGTAATGAGGTCACGGAAATATAAGGGAAAATACCATCAAGAAAAACAGCAACAACAACAAAACCCAACGAACTATCAATGGAGACTCGAGAAATGATTTAAAGCACTTCTATGTTAAGATATTTCCATAGCCAATCCTGGCTATTTATTTTGAGAGAAAAGATTTGAGTGGATGGTTTTCAGCTGACATTCATTCTAAAGCCAAGAAAAATGCCAGGTCCAGAACTAAGTGTTTTAGTTAGGAGAGATGACAGAGGTTCTGGTTAGTCAACAAAATGATGGACTGGGTATTAGGACTATCTTGTACCTCACTGGTACAAATAGGCACAATTATGCTCTAATTGTATTTTGAGAGAAAAGTTTTATTTTAACAGGAAGGGTGATATGTAGGCGGAGCTAAGGTGAGAGGGGTACCGAGACGAAGAGAAGGAGTAAGGAGAGGAGGAAAAGGAGAGGAGAAGCTAGGTGATGAGAGAGAGAAAGAGAGGGGGATATGGAGGCAGTTGTTTACGTTCTCCAGCAGTCAAAGATAGTTGATATATCTAGGCTAGGTATTAGGTTACACTTCTGATTGAGCATTACCACACTTATAAAGCCTTTGATTAACATTATAAAAAAGTGTAGAAAAGCAAAAAGAAAAAGGGGGCATGGGATAGGGGTTTTCTGTGGGAGAGGAGAAATGAGGAAAGGGGATGGCATCTGAAATATAAATAAAATATCCAATAAAAATAATATTTTAAAAAAAGATATTTCCTCAGCCACAGACATTCTGAGGAGATTATTTCAGATAACACCAACTTGATGCCTACTATAATTTTCTTGTTGAAGGTGAGATGTCACATGAGAGTTATCATCATTTAGTCTACTATAATGTAGTGCTCTGTGGTGAAGTTAAATGTCACTAAAATTATTCTAAATAGGTTGAATATATGATTCATTGCATATTACTTAAATATTAGAAAGAAGATAGGGAATGTTTAAAAACTAAAAGGTCAAAGCAAAAATATATAACATTGGCTTTTCCTAGGCAATATTTTGACTCATGGGCATGTTTGATCATAGATTAAAAATAATCAAATTAAACAAAATAAATATTGCTTATTAACCTCCATAATCTAAAGTGAGTCAGGTAATAAAGACTTGTATTTGTTTTGATAAAAAATTGATTATACATTAGCTGGGAAATAACTGCTAGAAATTCAAGAGACTCTAATAAAACAATTCAAATACTTTGAAATATTCAATATCTTTAAGCATAATAATGTGTTCAGTAGCACAGGAATATAGAACAATAAATACCTCTAAAGCAAAGAGCACAATTAGAAAAATCAGTATGGAAGTTTAGCATAAAATAAATGAGAAAACATCATGTAAGTCAAAAAGTGAAGGGTAAATTGAAGTAAATAATACATTAAGAAAGAGAAACATAATATTACTTGATAAACATGAATGTTTTCAGTTATACAGACAACTATTTGCTCACTTTTCATAGAGAAAATGTATTAGCTTTATACTGTGAAGGCAAGACACCTGGGATAAAGAGCTTAGAACAAAGAGGATCTATTTTGGCTCAAAATTTCAGATATTTCAGCCCACATTCACCTTTATTATTGTTGTTGTTGTTGCTGTTGTTGTCATTATTGTCATCATCATCATTTTTTTTGCAGGGCATCAGAACAACATGAACTTCATGTTTCAGCAAGTCACAAGACAAGGAGAGATGACTAGGCCAGGGAGAAAATGTAGTGCCCAAAGACACATCCATAAGGACCCACACTATTCCCCTGGATTTCACATCTCTAGTTCCTATCAATAATAATTTCTAATAATTTCTTTGACATGAGCCGATTAACAGTTTAGTATAGTGCTGAGATCAGAGATCTTAGGAACTGATATATAAACAGATATACTGGGACTGAGCTTTCAGTACATGAACTTTTGTGTGACATGTAATGTCTATGCAATAAAAGAAAAAATTAGTTAATAATGAAAAAATAGATATATTTTAAAGGTTTTTTCTCAAATAAAATAATTTCAATTTAAGGTAAACATGTGTATATATATATATATATATATATATATTTCATATGGTAAATTCTAAAATATATCAAAAATAAAATAAAAATATCTAAACCAAATGTCTCTTTTGGGCACTACACAAACATGAAAGTGTAGGCTCTAAATTGACAAAATAATCAGGACAAACTAATGAAATGCTGGTAATTCAAAGTTATGTTAAACTGTGAATCTTCATAAGATTTCATTTTGTTGATGAGTCTGTCACATGTTCCCAAGCTTGGTTCTGAATAATTAATGTAATAGCATTGGAATTCTAAACAAGATCTACTCATAAATGAGCATGATGTTAAGTAAATTATTTCATGATATTTTCCACCATAGAGGCAGCTTTAATTTCATAGATTGTCTTTGAGTTTCTGTTGCTGTGAAGAGACACCATGACCATGGCAACTCGAATAAATGAAAATATTTAATTGGGTCTAGCTTACAGTTTCAGAGGTTTAGTCTATGGTAGGAAACACAATAGAGTGCATACAGATGTGATTCTGGAGAAGGAGCTGAGAGTTCTACATCTTGATCTTGAGGCCACAGGGAGAGAACTGAATGAGACATCAAGGTCTGCCTCCAAAGAGACACACTTCCTGCAGCAAGGCCACACAGCCCCAACAAAGTTACCCCTCATAATAATGCCACTCCTTTACGGGCAAACATTCAACATCCCTGTCTATGTGGGCCATTCCTGTTTAAAGCAACACCTAAAGCATATTGTTGAAATCTAGCATGTCAGTTAAGGATGTCTATCAGCCAGCTTTTGTTTTAGTTCCCTGAGTATCACAGAACCTTGGTATTCTGCAAAAAGCTTGCAAGTACTAGAAGAAGTGAGTCAGGCTTTAAGCTGAAGCAAGAGGGTAGTTGGCTTGATTATTGTTAGTATAACAGCTTTAATTACATTAATTGCTAACACCACTGCTTATGCAATTGCTTTGACACAAGATGTTAAGACAGCTACTTTGTTAATCATTGAGCAAAAAAAGTTTCTAATGTGTTGAATATACAAGGGTATTTAAGATAGGCATTTGAAACAAATGATTGATGCTCTTTATCCTGTTCAAATTATTGGAAGGAGGTTCAGAGTTTAAGAGTAAGGAGCCATCTCGAGAGTCATGCCAATACTATTGAATTCATGTTAGTTTTAAAATTTACAGTGGTAGTAGTCATTATAATTAGGAAAAAGTTTAAAGATACTTACAGTGTATTTGGCATAATTCTAACAACTCTCTGGATATTTTAGCTTTTTATAGTGAGCCTATGAATTTAAAGAATGGTGCTCTGATGAGTGTTGATGCAGTAGATACTACTGATAAAATTACCCATGGCCTGAGGTCAGTATTTCTATTTTGGTCAAACTTCAAGAATGGCATATCTAGCTTGATTTTGTCCTGGGAATACTTTTATTCCTGCCCATCATGTTAAAGCTTGTCTTTAACAACATCCCATGTACAGTCACCTAAGCTAGACACTGATGTGGATGGCTGGAAGTGCATGCTGACAAGAACATGTTATAGCTGTCTCCTTAGAGGTCTGCCAGAAACTGACACATTCAGAGGAAGATGCTCACAGCTAACCACTGATATGATCAAGGGTTTCCCAATAGAGAAGTTAGAGAGAAGACTGAAGGAACAGAAAGGGTTTGTGACTCCATGCGGAGAGCAACAATACCAATCAATCAGAGCTCCCTAGGGTCTAAACCACCAGCCTGGGAGCACATAGGGAGGGACCCATAACTCCAGCTGTATATGTAGGGGAAGATGGCCTTTTCGGGCATAGGTGGCAGAGGAGATTCATGAAGGATGAACACAGAGTGGGAGGGAATGTGAGGGTGGGGAGGGGAGAGTGGGGGTCGGGGGTAGGTGTGGGCACAGCCATGAGGAGGGTGGATGTGATAGGAGGTTTCTGGGTCGTGGTGGGAAGTGGGGTAAGGGGATAAAATCTGAAATGTAAATATAATACCCAATTTAAAAAAATCAAAATGTTGATAGCCAAAGTACATGACCTGAAACTGAAAATGGACTCCCCAGATGGAGTTATTAAATTAACATGTTGGAAAGCAAAGAAAGGGTTAAATTTTCCACAGAGCCTTACCAACCTAAGACAAAGTGTGTTGCTTTTGATAATGCATATTTCTTCACAGGTAAAAAAAGCACTCTTGTCAGAATGACCTAAGACAGGCTCAGTTTTGCTTATGAAATAAAAAAAAGGGAAAGGCCGAAAGCTTTTGGGGCTGCTTGGCAAGAATCTGACATGGGCCAAGAACAAGGAAACAGGCTGCTTGGCAGGAATATGACATTAGCCAAGGATAAGGAAGTGGGATTCATGCAGGAATCTGACAGGCTAGAACAAAGAAGTAATTTCAGGCAACAATCTAAATATTAGACTAGAATAAAAAAGTAATTTCAGACAGGAATCTAAGTTTTAGGCTAGAACAAGGAAGTAGGCTTTAGACATGAAAATGACTTTGGGCTAGGACAGGGAAATTAGTTCAGATATTTTGGTCATTCTGATAAGCCCTTAGAAACAGTGATCATGGGAGTGTTCATGAAATTTTGTTTATTGCCTTGCTTGTTCCTTGACTATTTGCATCTATTGTATTGCTAGTTCCTCAACCTAGAATTGACCTTAATACTTGCATGTAATTAAAATGGTATAAAAACAAAAAAGAGGAAGGGGGAATGGAATGGGGGTTTCTAGGAAGGGGAAATGGGAGAGCAAAATGCATCTGAAATGTAAATAAATAAAAAAAATCCCATAATAAAGAAAAAAAGCATATTTGACATATTCTATGGAAATTTCTACTCCCGTAAAAAGCATGCTGTGAGAAAATGCCCCTGTGAAGTCTCAATATGATTACCACAAAGTGTAAAAAGTAATGTCTAGCATGGTATTTCTCATATAGAATAATGTAGAATAATGATATAATATGTTTCTCTTTAGAATTAACATCATTTTAAAGTATTTATTAATTTTGTAGTGAGAACACTAAAACTAATTCACTTTAAGTAGTAGTACATTGGTTATCAAAGAGAAAAGTTGGAGTCGGCAAACTTTCACAATTTCAGTCGCGTAATAGAAACTAATAATTAATTTAAGGCATGTTGTATCCCTCAAATAAGATATTTGAGTTGTTGTGGAGTGTATTTACAATAGCAAGGATGTTAAAAGTCTTTGTGTTCTTTATAGAACTCATGTTCTTCCTGGTCATGGAGATCTTTTATTTTATCTGGAGTAAGACACACTAGTGTTGCGATAATTTCTGAGAAAAATTTTCCAAAGTTTTGACATTTTAATTAATGAATGCTGTTTGGAAGGTATGGCATTCATGTGCCCTGTTTCAGTATTTGGAAAGAAGGTATTCTCACACCTTCTAGTCCATGTTCTCTTCTTGATGCTTGCAGTTTAAAGTTGAGGCCTTTCACTTCCTGCTCCAGTAATGCTGCCTCTACTCTCATCAGGGATTCTTGTTACTATGAAACTGTAAACCCAAATGAACCCTGTGTTCTGTAAGTTGTCTTAGTTATAAAGTATTCTCATTATAATAGAAGAGTAACTTAATCTAGTATGGATTGAAGCAAATAATGTCTCTGTCCTCCTTTCCTAAACAATGAAGGGAAAAGATATAATAACAAAATACAGTAGTTTTTTTATTTCTCTTGAACATTGTTCTTTAATTGACAACATGCAGGATTTTGAACTACATATGTAATTCTCTAAATTTCAGACTCCTTACTTACAGAAAAATGGAGCAACCTTGTATTTCCTTGTGATATTGCCCAGGTCTAAGACTTTATAAGAGTTGGGTGGCCTAACATTTTCTCTAAGCCATTTGAACACATAGACTTTGGATATTTACTTGCTTATCCAAAAAATAGAATGTTATATTAAAATTTCTTACATTCCTAAAATGAGATAATAAAGGTTTAACTTACAGAAGATCTTTATATTCTGTGTATTTGTAATACTTCCTGTGTATAAATGCTAACAGTTCTCTGTCTAGTGCTAGAATGTCTTAGAAAATTGTTTAGTGTGTTTTCTTCTAGTAATAAGAAAACACAAGCAGAGAAATTTGCAAGGCAAGACCACCAAAGTTCATGGTAGAAGCACCGCTTTTTATTAAATTAGCACTAATAACTTGTATGCTGAACTGGAATGAGTGCTTGCAGGAGGATTTATAATTCCCCAGATGAATCCATTAGAAAAAGAGCCTATGTATCTGAATTGACATGGCGGGCTAAAATAATAGCTTATTTACCTTAGATACAAAGTCCAACTGATAGAGAATATATCAAAACACAGGGGAAATCTTAGAAAGTAACCTATATTATAAATTTGGAAACAATAATCATTCATATGTATAAATATTTCAAATTCTACCTACCTCTGTGTAAATTATCACAGCTAACAAAATTCCACCCGAATATTTGAGCTTACTGTCTCACTGTCCATGACTACAAACAAGTTCACTGTTTACTGTCTATAGAGATTCTGAGTTAAGCTGGGGTTTGTATCAAGTACAGGTTTATTATAAATGGCTATAAAGTCATGACTTCATACAAATTTTGTTTTCCTATGTTATAATTTGTAATTATGATGACTAAATCCAGGACATCAAATCTTGACTGAGTAATTCATAAGTAATTAAAAAAAATGTTTAAAACCTTTTAATGACTTTTATCACTTTCCAAATGAATTGTTAATTTTAATGTAGTCATTGGAAATTGATAATGATGGAAAGAATAACATTGCAACACTTAAACAGGAAGAATAACAATGATCAGAGAAAACACTATACAATTTTACCTAGGAACTCATTAGTGTTTTTAAAGGATCAATGTCAATTTGAAATTTAAATTTCTTCTAGGAGATGAAAGCCTTGATAGTCCCCAGGTTTCTAACCTAAGTTAACTGTGGAATCAATAATTCCTTTTAAAGGTCAGATCTAGGAGAATGAACCTTGCATTTTTTATATATTTGCTTTACTTTATTGCTTTATCTAGATTTTATAGAATGAGACCTCACCTAATGGAAAATAACACCACCAACACCAACACCAATAATCGAAAGCCAGTAGGCTATATACTATGTTCTCTTTTGACAGTATTACCTGACAAAAGCAACTTAAGGAAGGAGATGTTTATTTTCAAAACACAATTTGAAGGTATAGCTCTATATGGAGGTGATGGAATGGGGGGCAGGAATGTGAGGTACATGGTCACACTGAACTCACTGTCAGAAAACCGAGAGTTTGCTTTCTAAATTTTATTTATTCAGCTCAGAGAGAAATGCACTCACATTGGGAATGTGCCTTCTCTCCCCAGTCAAACCCTTCTGGAAACACCCTCCTAGACACACCTAGAGACATGTTACTAGAAGGATTTTAAATCCAGTCAAGTTGAAAATGATGATCAACTGTAGAAGGAGCTAAGGTGGGAGGAGTAATGAGAGGAAGAGGAAGAGAAAAGAGAGGAGGAGGAGAAGGAAGAGGAAGAACTAAGGGACAGAAGGAGAACAAGAGAGGTGGACATGGAGGCTGATGTTTGTCTGCAGTAGTCGTAGGTAGTTGATATATCTAGGTTGGGTATTGGGTTACACTTCTGATTGTATGGGCATCTTGTTATTGATCATTAACAAATAAATAAGCCTTTGGTTAATCTAAGCATTAAAGTCTCATCTGTACCAAGCCCGTGTGGTGGGCAGGATAGTCTGGGCAATGCCCAGCCTTGCAGAGACAGTGTGGAAGACTGGCAGAGCCTTCTTTAATGCTGGCGACTCATGGGTAGTTGGGCTGGTGTCTCTGGCTGGCTGTTTCTAGCTGCAGCACACACATGGCCTCTGGCCACCAAACATGGTGGCTGAGCCAGGGAGAGCTGCAGCAGCCTAGACAGTCAGCTTGACTGGTGGCTGTTTTTTTTTTTTTTTTTAAATAATTATTTCAACAATCAACTATCACACCTACCACACAAAGCCATGAATAAAATTTCAAAGTGAATAAGAAGTAAAATATATAGCTTTGTGTGATTTAAGTAAAGTGAATACTTACACTGATATTTCATTGCAATGTTTAATCTAAACTAGAAGGTCAGTTTAAGTAGCAATCTAAACTTACCTCACACAGTAATAAAAAAGGAAACAAAACCGAAATAAACACATTACAAACCAATAAGTCCCACAAGTAGAAATATGACAGACACAAACAAAATATGTGAAGTTGAATCCTGTATTAGAATAAAGGCATAATACTTGAGAATGAGGTATGTTTTATCTACAGTAGGTAATACACTTTAGAGTTCATAAATGTACTCTATAATGAAACGATAAATAATTATAAAAATGTAGGAAGATCTGAGCAGATGGAGAACATATTATATATTTACCAAAACACATGAATCATAATTATTAATAGTAAGCTCTCTTATAAAGTCCTATTTACTGTCCAGAAGCCCATTCTTGGCTATGGTGTGGCTTCTATGTGTAAGGAACACTTAGGACCTGCTAAACTTAGAATATCATTATCTCTAAACTATCAGTTTTATTTGCTTTCTTGGGAACACTTCAGAAAGGTCAGTGTCTAACCCATGCTTCTTTGTTGATGGGTTTTTTTTCGTTGTTGTTGTTCATGGGCAACAGTAGGCACCTTAAAGGACCTCAGTGTAGTAGTTGTCTATGGTGTGCTGAAGGGGAACCAGTCAGGGTAATGGAAAGCTCACGTCTTCTCTTATCCACATTGTTCTATCATTAAAAGTCTTTGTCTCCTACACTCACGTGGGACTGGGCTAGAGTAGTAGAAACCTGAGTTTTGATCACAAGTTACAAATTAATCATTTTACTTCTTGAAATACCATCCTACGTGATAATGAAATTTGTGTTGAGTTATAGCTTGTCAGTGAATAAAGATCACATAGAATTAGAGTAAAGAAAAATTAGTCAAAATGACCTGAAACATTTAGCTTTCTTAATCTTGGCATAGAATATTAAGGTAACAGAGATTAATGGATAGCACACAATTGATATTTTTAAATGAAATCTTAAAATATTTGGGAATATACAGATAAATATTCTATAACATTAAATTCTACTCTATGTAATAAGAAGGGAAATGAAGGACACAACAAATAGAAATGAAGAAATATAACTATATTCTTGCAACTAGCCTGTTCCTTAAATAACCCCAAAGATTGCAAAGAGTAATGTTCTACTGAGGAAGAAAACTAATAATGATTGAATGTATTGGAGTGTTAAAATGTAGCATACGTAATGGTATATTTATAACTACTTTATTTTCATGAACTAAAAATGGCTATTTTGGAAGAAAAGTTGTAACCTCGCATGACAGGGTAACACTAAGCTGTGGATTCCTTGTCCTTCACAACACATAGTTCATAAAAACACCTGAGTCTATTCCTTTCTTAGAACTCTAGAAGCCAGTTTTGAGGTCTACCCCCCAGGAAAGTAGAAAATTAAACAAAAGAAATAGTTGCATCATTCCATTGGAGACTTTCTCAAATGCATACTGAACTGTAATTAGAAAGAGACTCCACTTCTACTTTTTTCTGAGAAAGAAGGAAGTCTGCATCACACATGCAGCACATGCAAACATTTTGAGGAAACAACCTGAAGCAAGGGTTTCATTGTCATCTGAATGAAGGCATGGCAGTAAAGGCTTCCAGGTTGGTGACTGTAGGAGCAAAGGCAGTCCTTTGAGCTAGTGTGCACTCGCTATCTGTCTCTCTTCGTTGTAAGCACACAGGGCACAAAAGGGAGAAGATTCTCAACTTCTGGCTTGCCTCTGGGACAGAAAGAGTTTACAGCATGTGTCCAACTTTCTGGCTTGGGACATGCCTGCAGAGAATGTCTCTGTGTCTTCTGTCTGAGTTCTGATAGGTCTTGTGCTCAGTGGACTCCACAAACAAGATCACAAGAAATTGTCTCCCCTGAAGGCACACCCCCAGGTAACAATCAGGCAAAGTTAAGATTCAGTAGTTTCTTCTAAGAGTAGGAGTAGAACGAAAAGTCTGTGAAGAGCCAAGTTCACAGTGTCCACTCATGATCTGACATCGGAGTTATTAGAAGTACTAGTGAGAATATTTAAATCAGCATGCTTTTAAGACATGATTTATTCTTGTCCTTTGCTTCCCTGTAAATGAAAGGCTTAATGTTTGGGAGAGGATTTGAGAAAGTCTTCCTCATATGTCACACAGTTAAGCAAATACACACAAAGGAATCTGGAGATGGAAGGCTCCTGAGAAACAGAATCAGCAAATAATTCTCTCATTAGGATTTTATATCCATGCCTACTGAAAAGAATTGTGTACAAACAATGTTGAGCAGTCACCTAGATCTCTCACTGGGCAAATTGATGAAAGCTTTTCCTAATAACAGGGGCCAGAAAGAATGGAAGAGGTGGCCAGTTCTTTGAAATGGAGAACTAGAAAACTAATGAGGATCATGAAGAAACAAAAGTAGGCCAACGAATAGAGCACCAAACCTCTAGAAACCTACTCTAAAGAAGTAGGAGTGTATAAATGACCCACCAAAGGAGACAATGTGCTTAGTGAGCTATGGAGCGCAATGCAGAAATGAATTGACACTATTAACCATGAGACTTAAAGTAAATTTAAAAAATAACAGTGTTAGTGTTAAAGATTAATATTTTGTGTTTCTACAGCCTTGTTATTTTTGTTAGTAAACATTTGTTTTAGTTTATCTTCCTTATAAAGCCAACACTAACAGCCTGGTCTGTATAATGGAATAAAGGTTTGCTGCTGTTTATTAGGTACACAAATAAATATAGATGATGCATATGTGCATGCATTTGCTTAGGTACTGGTTTACATGAGAACTTTGTTTGAAATGATATGTGTTATATTCATATTCTTACAAAAATATTTATTTAAATAATAGGCAAAATATATTGAAATGCATGGAAATATTTTTCTCATGCCTTAAAAATGGTTTATTCCTGCCTGTGCTGATCTGAGTTGATACTTTATCTCTAATTTAACAGTGTTGGCAAGCAGGGTTCTTGAGAGTTGAGTCAGGGGTATGAGGTTTTCCTTAGTTGACTACTGCTTTATTTCATGACTGAATTCTCACTCTTGAGGAATATGGCCAGCTACCAAGAATGTAGGATGCTCTCCAGTAAAAATGCCATCTATTTTCTATACAATGTCCGTTTTCCTTTACTTTCTTGATGAAAATTGCAGGTGTGGCCTGCTCTTGGCCACATCCCCTTCAGAACTGTGAGTCTCTTTCCTTGACAAGTTACCCACCCATAATGATCTTCTCGCAAAAATAGAAAGAATGATATGATCTTACTTTCAGTAAAACATTTAGCTTCTTCTTTCAATTGCTAAGATTTATATTCTATGGTATAGATGTAGAAAGTTTCAAGTACTCTGTGCAAACCAGAGGCTATGATAAATGATTTCATTATATTTCTTTTTTTTTTTTTACTATGGCCTATGTTCCTAAATATGGAAATATTAGAAGAGATGTTTATGCGTTTTCATTTTAAAAGAGAATGCCTTTGGGTGTCTTAAAATGCTAAAAAGAAGTAGCTTCCTATCAGTGTGAATTGCCTCTCAATTTTAACAATATAATAAGAAGCGGTATTTAACAAATATCTTAGTGTCATCCTAAATCTAATGATCTAACGGACCACACATAGTGTTTATTTGATAATTACTATGATTTTTTTTATTAATTGACTTACTTTTTGAAAACTTCATAAATGAGAACTAACTTTATGTCACTGCTGCCTTCAACCATGCATACATGCACACACACACACACACACACACACACACACCCTCCCCAATTCTACTTCCTCTCAAAATCTTGACTAGTAGTTTGAATGTGAGTGGTCCCCATAGGCTCACATGTTAGACTGTTTGGTCTTCAATTGCTGGATTGTTTAGCAGAGATTATTATGTATGGTCTTGTTGGAGTAGGTTTATCACTGGGGTGGGCATTGAGATTTCTGAAGCCCACACACATTCCAGCCTCATTCTCTTTCTGCCCCTGATTTATAGATCAGGTATAAGCTTTCAGTTATTGCTCTAGCATCATACCTACCATCCTGCCACCAGGCATGAATTAGCTTTTGCAACCATAAGCAAGTTCCTAATTAAATGTTTCCTTTTATAAGTTTACTTGGTAATGTTGTGTCTTTACAGCAAAAGAAGAGTGACTGAAGAAAAATCTTTAATTTTTACTGTTATACTTACACTTATATGTTCATACAATTTACTGAGCTCATTTGATTTTGATCATAAGCATGTGCTCAGCGTTGACACCTTTAGATTCTCTTACCTATGTGACATCTCATGCCTTGTTGAAACTAGTTTTTTCGCTCCCAACAGCTATCCATTTCCTTTGCACTCCAGCAAAGGGTAGGTACGTGTGAGATTTCCCCTGCTCACTTTGGCATGTCAGCACATGTCATTATAGCACTGGTCTTGTTTAAGTAAGCATGTTGTTCAAAATGTAGATTATTCATGTCTTTTGGTGCCCAACCTAACAAATATATCTCAAAAAACCCTATATATCTCTAAGTATACCATATACCTATAAGGCTTAGGTAACATTGTAGAATAGAATATAGAGGGACAGACATATTATTAGGGTCAGGGAACCATTTTGCCTGCATTAGATAGTGTTCCCTAGGTTTGACAAAAAAAAATACCTATGATTACTACTTTTTAAAATTCCTTCCTATTAAAATACTTTTCTCATGCTTTATATCGTTATCTGAAAAATGTTTAGGAATTATTATTAATTATACATATTTAATATTGCTATATTTCTAATTAATATGTCAAATATATTTAACATAATATAGTACAATATTCTTACATATATATTAAATTATATATATATATATTTTATATATATATATATATATATATATATATATATATATATATATATACACACACACACACACATTCTGTAACAGCCTGTGTCACTATAGGTCTAGATTCATCACTTCATCTAGGCTATTCTTTTATTAAATAGTGTCTTCTACTTCAATGCTATAGATCCAAATCACAGGCTCATGTTTGGTAGGTAAGAGCCCTGCCATTTTTCTCTGTCTTCTTTGATATCGTCTTTCATTCCAGTTCATGTAAGCCAATGCATCTCATATTACAACTTAAAACTAAAATACAGTTACTTTTTGCTATATAATACATATTTTTGTGTACTGAAATGCAGTTTTATATTTCATTCTTATTTAATATTTAGTAATTTAATTTTTATTTAATCTTTATTTAATATTAATATTTATTTATTTAATATTTATTCTTATTTAATATTTATTGTCATTTATTATCACTTGAGTCTTGTTGAGGTGAACATATATATATGCACTGAGTTTATGAATGACAAACATAATTGCTGTGTCATGAGCAGAAGAATGCATTTCAGAAAATCCCTCTTTATCCTCTGGCTTTTATGTTCTTTCTGCCCCATCTTTTAGGAGGTTCCCTGAGGTTTAGGATTGCTACAGATTTCCTATCTTGGGCTGAGTATTTATTATCCACACTCTGACTAGTTATTGATCTCACATTACATGGTTATCAGTGCAGAGAGATATTTGAAGTTGGAAGGACTAATCTATGGGCATAAACATAAATATTCAGAATTCAGCATTACACAATGTCCATTTATCCAAACAGTTGTAGATTTCACTCAAGATCCTATGACCTCCTGAAGCATTGGTTTTTAACAAGATTTATAGTAACAGACATAAATTCTGTCATACCCATCCATCCTGAAATGCAGTCCAAAAGTTAGTGTCAGATGGTTAGTGTCATAATCTCCATGCCATGGCTGGATCAGTGGGCACATATTTCTTGGCAAGTTGATCAATATTGGCTATTAATGTATTTTTATTTGCCAATAAGAATATGTTTGTTCCATTTTCAAACATTTGTATTTGTTAATTCTGCTTTGTTTTAGAAACAAATTGAAAGGACAATTACTACTTTGATCTGGATTAATTTAAGTTGAATTGTTACGCATGCAGCCAACAGTTTATTAAAATGTGTGTGGATATTTATCTCTTCACAATTTTTGTATGATTTCTCCATTGTTCCTTGTGGATATTTTTAGATTTGTTGCTCTTTAATTTTTGTTGCTTTGTTCTCCTATGGTTTTCACATGTTCATGTATATTATGAAGTTTTCTTTTTTTGTTCAAATTTACATAAATTGGTCTACTCTTCTTAAAGCAAAAAAAAACCCTCCACATTTAATTATAAAGATTTTATTTCTTGTTTCTGCTCTTGATGATGAAACAGATCATCAGTTCCTACAAAGATACAGAGTTCACTTTACAGCACCCATGCTGGATGGTTCATAACTGACTGAAAATGTTCCAGGGGATCCAACTCTCTCTTCTGGATTTGGTGGGTATTTTAGTTACTGTTCTGCTGTTGTGAAGAGACACCAAGATCAAGGATACCTGTAAGAGTTTAAATGGAGGTTTGCTTATAGTTCCAGAGGTTTAGTCTGTGTCTTTCATTCATTGGACCAGGGTGACAGGCAGAGAAATATGGTGCTGGAGCAGTAGCTGAGATTATGCATACTTATCACAGTCAGGAGAGAGAGAAAGAGAGAGAGAGAGAGACAGAGAGAGAGAGACAGAGAGAGAGACAGAGAGAGAGACAGAGAGAGAGACAGAGAGAGAGAGAGACAGAGAGAGAGACCTTAAAGTTTACCTGCATTTGTATATCTCCTCCATCAAGGCCATAATTTCCATCTTCCCACCACCTGTAGACCAAAGATTCAGATATACAAGGAGCCTATATGGTCCATTCTCATACAAATTAGCACACAGCCACTTACAATCCTATATGCATCTTCCTGTGGATCGATCCATACATATGTATATATTTAAAATATTTTTAAATCTTACAAAAACTTACAAAAAAATTTATATTTTTAATACTTTTATCATTACAATTTTTCAGAATTTAGTTTCCAGTCTTGTTTTTTCTTTATATAAAACTTGTAAATTGTCATTAAAATTTTATGATAACATCACTTTTATTTTTTATCTTTATTTATTTATTTATTTATTTATTTATTTATTTATTTATTTATTTGGTTTTTGAGACAGAGTTTCTCTGTTTGCCTTGGCTGTCCTGGAACTCACTCTGTAGACCAGGCTGGCCTCGAACTCAGAAATCCACCTGCCTCTGCCTCCCAAGTGCTGAGATTAAAGGCGTGTGCCACCACTGCCTGGCAGAACATCACTTTTAATTCCTATCTTTTTTTTTTGTATTGAAGGTATATCAAAAACTTTTTGTAAACATTGTTGTCAATTAAAATGTCATTCTGTAGTTGATGATATCCAATTTTAATTTATGATAGTTAGGATACAGGATGTTAATTCATTTTTCTAGCATGTGGTTTGATTTGCTTTGTGTTAAAGGCATGTGCTAAATTTGATAGAGAATTCCATGAGCTTCCGGAAAGAAAATATATTTTTTTATTTTATATTACTTATTTTTTATATTTTTTTATATCATTAAATATTATATTATTATATTATTATTCTATATTATTAAATATTATATTATATATTGCATTATTAAATATTATATTATTAAATAAATATTTATTATTTTTATATTTTTATTTTTTATATTTTATATTTTTATATTATTAATTTTATTTTATTTTTTATATTTTTTTATTTTTAAAATATATTTTTTTTTATTTTTGTGTATTTGATGAAATGTTCTGTAAATACTTGCTAGGCCTTTTTTTTTTTTTTTACAATTCTAATAAGCTCAGTATTTCTCTACTAAGTCTTTTTCTGAATGACCTCTGATTTGAAGAGAGAGGGGCATTGATGTCTCCCACTATCAGTATGTGAGGGTCAGTATGTGATTTTAGGTGTAGTGGTGTTTCATTTTTAAATTTGGGTACTCTCGTGTTTGGTACATAGATGGTAAGAATTGTAATGTTGGATTTTTTGTTTTGTTTTGCAACTAGTAGTTTTCTTTTCTGTCTCTTCTGACTTAGTTTTGGTTTGAAGTGTATTTGTCAGCAATTTAAATGATCACAAAAATGGCCATAGCAACCTAGTTTCTTAACTAGATTGTTTTATGTGTGTGGTATTATGTCTATGTGTGTACATATACATGTATGTGAATATTTAATATCTCCTTTTAACCTAAAGCAATGTTTTGTCTTTAATGTTAAGGTTTGTTTTTTTGGATGAAGTAGAAGGATGGATCCTGTTTCACATCCATTCTGTTAGTCAGTATCTTTTCTTTTTTAGGGGAATTAAGACCATAGATGCTGAGAGTTATTTTGAGCAGTGTTTGTTGATTCTGGTTTATTTGTTATTGTCATGGCTTTTTTGTTTCCTTTTGATTTTCTTCCTCTTTTATTTGCCTCCTCTGAGATTATGTATTTTTTGTGTCTTCTTGGGAATGTTAACTAATTCATGTTGAAATTTTCTTACTGGAGACTACTGTGTACAGGATTGATAGAGAGATACTGCTTAAATTTCATTTATCATCTAATATTTTATCTTATCCATCTATGGTGACTGAAAGTTTTGCTGGGTATAGTAGTCTGGGCTGCAGTATTTCCTTATAGTCCTATTGCACATCTCTCCTGGACCATCTGGTTTTAGGGCCTCCATTGAGAAGCCAGGTATTATTCTAACACTTCTGGATTTATATATTTCTTTGTCTTTTCTCCCTTCCAACTTTAATATTATTGCTTTTTATTCTGTATTTAAGTGTTTTGATTATTGTGTGCTGAGCAGAATTTCTTTTCTTGTTTTTTGTCTGTTTGTGAATTCTGTATCTTTCTTTTACCTTTTTTAATTGGCTTTTTTTCTCCTTTTTTTTTTCTGTTTTTAGGAGTGATAAATTTTTCTTTATAATTTTTGTTGAAAGTATTTCTATGTCTTTGACCTACGTTTCTTCTCCTTCCTATACTTCTGTTATTCTTAGTTTTGGTCTTTTCATAGTGTATCCATTTTATTTTGAACCATGTGATCAGTGCCTGGATTCTTTCTTGCATATTTTTTCTATTCTGTTGGCAAGGCTTGCCTCTAGATATTCTTTTCCTATATTTTTCATTTCTAGGTTACCTTTACTGTGCATTTTCTATGTTGATTCTATTTTATTTTTATATATTGAACTGTTCTGTTCATTTTATTCCATTTGCTTGTTCATTCTTATTTCATAGATTTTTAAAAAAGTAATTTATTCATTTTTCTTTTTAAAGATCTCCAGGGTATTCCATAAAGGCTATTTTAAGGTTTTGTGCTTCAGCTATGTTTTCATTGGTTGGAACTACAATAGTACTCTTGGATTTAGTGGAGACATATTATCCTGCCTGTTGTTGATTGTGCTCTAATACTGGTATTCTAGGCATTTGTGTTTAGACTGACAATATTCCAACTGCTGATGATCTGTTTCGTGTCTTGTTGGTGGTTGTTTTCTTCCTTGGTTTCTGTTTTTTCTCTGTTTCATAAGAGGATGTGGTGGCAGAGTTTTTCCTGATAGGAAATTATTCTCAGATTCTGCCAGGTGTGATAACTAAATTTCTGGGTAAAATGTGTTTCTAAGTATTAGGAACTGAACATTTAGGATAAAAGATTTAGTCCCCTGGAAATGGGGAATACATTGTGGGGATGGCTACGCAGATAGTCTGCTCCAGGCCTGGAGATGTATCTAGGGATGGACTTAGGGAGACAAGAGAGAGAGTAGAGTCTGAAATTTACCAACCTGCTTTGCTGGCCTACTTGTGTTCTTTGGTCAGTTTGTCTCTGGTTCCCTGAGAATTCCTCCTAGAATAAGGACTAAGATAATGGCAAATATGGGAGAAAATTTAGGAAGATGTCTATGATCTGTTTCAGATAGGGAAGAGAAGAAGGAGAGGCTGCAGTGCATAGTTTGCTACAGTCGTGTCGCGCCAAGCTTTGTCAGCAAGGAAGACGTGACAAACCGGATTCTTCTCAACAGCCTTTATTGGAAGCACTCTTTTTTAGGTTTCTGGAGAGACCTGACTGAATGCTCAGAATGGGCTACTTATATACCCCCCAGCCCTGGGCGTGGCAAAGCACATGAGTTGTCCGATTGGTCAATTTGCAATGACTCATTAGTATACTCATTAACCATACACCGCCCGGGTGGGGTGATTGGCCAGGTTCGTGGTACCCTAGTTGTACCTCATTTGCATGCCCATTCGGGAGGAGCTGGAGTCAAATCCTACGTGCACTGCGCATGCGCAGTGCACTGATAGTTCTACCTGAAAGCCTTGAGTAGCCGCCATCTGGGATCGTTGCCTCAGCGGCTGACTGGCGAATGTCAGCCTGTCAGCCGCTTTTGAGGCTGGGGTGCTGCTTCTCTCGCTGGCAGCCACAGCCGCTTTTAGTCAGTGGCGCCAAGAGCAAAACTGGCACGCCTTGAGTCGTGGCTGCGCCGTAAGAAAAACGGGTAGCTGCTTTGAAGCAGCGGCAGTGCCGCGCTTTTCAAGCTGACAGACCTGTGGTGCCTTCCAGCCGTCAGGTCTGTCAGGTCGGCTCCTACATCTCCCCTTTTTGTTTTATTTTGCAAACCCTGAGTCATAGAAAGGGTACACTATAGTTGCCCTCTGAGTATAGTTGTACAGTGAGGGAAAGCAGAGGCCTGATCCCCTGTGCAAGATGAGAATTGTAAGGTTTCTTCTCTTGAATACTTCTCATAACCCATCTCGATGCCTTTTGACGGGGAAGGGAGCCTTCACCCTGGGGCGCCACCAGGAGAGGAGGTTTTTGGCATCAAACCTTTATGCAATCAGGCATACTTTCGGGAAATCTATTCATACTCGTGGACATTCCCTGTCGGTACCCACTCGCAAACACCTCAAACTGCCAGTAGAGGTACTCCTTAAGGGCTCTATCTATGAACCCGCTCATATTTCCTTCAGGGTTGCTAGCAAACATGGGGAGATTCACCATTTGATGGCGGCTAAGGCTTGGTAGACTATGGTTTGTGCCTGGCATGGTCTCTCCTTAGTCTGCATAGAAGCCATATGCAAAAGACACAACCAGCCAACACCATGGCTCCCCAAACCAGGACTCCCGCCCACTCTTTGAAGAAGGAAAAGGCATTGGCTATCCAGGAGGTGAGGTCACTGAGGGACAGAGGCTGCAGTCTGGTCCCGTTCAGCTGGGCAACCTGGACAAACAATCTGGTCACCATCTCTTCTGCTTGCAACGACCAGTTGCCTCGCAGGTATTCTGACAGCACCCTGGATTGATTGATAGACTGAGAAAAGTTAGTTTGTAGGGGGGGTGACACAGAGGCCTCTCATGGAGTACACACAGGAGGCCTGAATGACTTTGAATAGTTCCTCTACTTGGTTTTGGACTATATCAATGCGTTGGTTAGCCAGTAGTATCCAGAGGTAAGATGGCATTAATTTCTCTCTGGGTAGTCAGTGCAGCAGCTGTCTCCTCTACTATGGAATTGACTGTCTCTGGCCGTCTGCACTGAGAGGTCATAGCAACCGCAGCAGTTGTGGCCGGCGGCAGCAGCTATTACAATAGCAGTTACTATCGGCTGCTGTGATAACCGAAATCACGCTTACGGCGCAACAGGGTAGTATTGGAAATTGTTCAGGATCAGCTTCGACAGGGACGGGTAAAAAGGTTGGTAACTGCACCACCAGAGCTGTGGTACTTGTCCATCCCCAGCACTCAGATATCAACAGGCAACCCAGAGCCATTGCAACTTAGCACTACCCCCTGAGTGTTAGTCAGAATGAAGAAAAAGGGGGGCTTCACACAAACGGGAGCCTCTGCATAAGAAAGATTCTGTAATTGCCCCTTAATCTTGATATCTGACAAACTCACATGGGGTGCCTGGTGGCAGTAATGTTAACCAATGAGAAATTGCCCCCTCTCAACCTAGAGAATGGGGTGAGAGAAGTAAAGGCTGACTTGTTATAGAGAGTAGCCATTGATACCGGGCCAGATGTTACCTGGCCTGGATGCAATCCTTAAGTTATTGGTTATACTTGCTTTAAACAAGGGGGCTAAATTCAAACCCAGGAGATATCTGGGTGTCCTGGTGATCGGACTCTGGCAAGGAGAGGAAATCGGGGGGAAACTCTGTAAGGTGGACAATAGGCAGGATTTTACGCTTAGTGGACTTGGCTTGGGTGGGAATTACCATTAGAGGACTATAACTAAATATGTGAACATAAGAAAGGTGGTGATATTAAGGGAGCAATAGAATTAGTGCCCTGTCTTTCCTGAACCTGGCTAAGGCCGGAGCTCAGCTTTGATAGAGCTGCGTGTAATACTCGGTGCTTGTCCCCCATATCTAGGGATCTAGCAATTCACCAAATACGGATGATAGAAAAAGCATCTTGGAGCACACTCCTATTAAAGTGAAACATAAGGTGGCCTGCCAAGGTGTAAGTAGTGGATGTATATCTTGCAGGGCCTCCTGAGTGGGGAATAGTGCAGGCATATCTGGTCACAAGAGGTGGAGAAAAAAGGTGGGCAGAACGGGGAATTTGCTATGGAATTGGGCATGGGACACCGGCCAAGGTTTTGGCTATTGACCAGAGTTGAAGGGCACTAATCCTGGGTTACCATCAGCAGTAGACTCCTCATCTGATCCTCACGATGTTCTTCCGCATTGTGCCCGGGGTGGTTGCAATACGTCTAGTGAGGCGTTCAGGGACCCAAATCGGATCTCCTGGACCTGTGAGAAAAACACAGACGCTCCCCTGGATCTGGAAATGACCGGATCCGGGAGCATGCCATGAGCCTGTTAAGACATCCTCCATTTTACTCTTGCTTAACAGTTGGGGTGGACAGTGAATGCCTGTCGGCCGCTGAGCGTTCGTCCGAATCCACTGTTCACAAAAATTAGAGTGAAGAGAGCTAACGAAAGTTGATCTTTTGGGAGTGCCAATGGCAGCTACTCCCCCTTTTGTTTTTATTCAGCAGTTCCTTAGTATGCGATTGGGCCAAGTTTCCACAATACCCTGAGACTCGTTGGAGGGTTGTAGGGTTAACAAGTGATATTTTCACCTCATGTGTTGACAAAAATGTGGCGAAAGGCCTAGATGCATAGGCCGGTCATTGTTTCCGTTTAATGACATCGGGTTTTCCCCATGCCCACACCCAAGCCGCAAGGCAATGGCTTTATCACATAGTGGACTTTTTCCCCCACTTATGGGGAGAGGCATGACGATGCCTGAACAGTATCTATAGAAAGGTGGACATATTAAGAGTCCAAAGTGGGATAGGCTGGGTACACATCCATTGCCAGAGTTTGAGAGGCAACAAGCCTCTAGGGTAATGTGGTATGAGGCGGATGAAGAACTGCGAGACACACACAGTCTGGACATTGGTTACAATATCTTGGCTGCTGCTCGTGGCAGCAGAAACAGTATAGGCGGAGTGTAGGTGAAGTGAACACTGCAAAACTGCTTATGAAAAAACAGCAGAGTGTTAGTAAGTGATCCGTGTTGGAAGCAAATTCCATGCGGGTGGCTGCATCAACCAGCGCATTGCCACCTCTCGTCATGGGACCTGCAGCACCTAGTATGGAGCCTCCTCATATGTGGACGAAAAACTTATTTCCCTAGCCAAATAAAGCTTCTGGATTGCTGGAGAAGGTGCAAAACAGGACTATTGACTTACTAGGTCTGCCAATCCAAGAAGCTACAGCATTAACTACGTATTACCGGAGGTCTGATCCACCAATTAATGGACCAGGGATATGGTTGTGAAAAGAATACCACACAATTTGGCACTCCACGAGTTGTGGAGTTACAGGGGTAAACCTGAATTGTACTGGGGGTTCAGAGCCACAAACGTAACTGCCAACTCCTGTTTATGGAGCCATCCGTATATATATCCACTGTCTCAGGTATAGGTTAATGAGGCTTAACCCTTGAAATATAATCGGGGGGATAGACGTTAAAAAACTGCAGGATAGGGCTCTGGGGAAATGATTATCAATATCCCCATCAAAGCTAATCTGAGAAATAGTCCAATGACATCTATCACGGCACACAAAAGTTTGTATCTGCTGACTAGTGTAAGGTGTAATAATCCTCATTGGAGGCACACCGAAG